>NW_009930774.1:0-23319 GCF_000696875.1 Nestor notabilis
CGACGGGCTGTCCGGAGCAACCCGCACCCTGGCTGCGGATGTCAGAACGTGCGCAGCCTTTTCCATCCTTGTAACCCGGAGAGACTTTGCCAACTGCTTTCAAACTAAGCGTCCCTCCTGGCCCTCACGTCTCGAAGCGCTGATTCCCCAGGCGAGGGAGGCTCCTGCTCGCCGCCGGTTGCCCAGGTGCTGAGAGCTAACAGGCTGTACGGAAGCTTGTGTCCGCAGATCTTTCTAGTCATCACTTAACAACAACAAAGCAGTGAGGTGTACTAGGCACTTGTTGGGTTTGTTTGGAGATGATCATCTTCATAGACAGGGTTAGAATCGGAGAATCTTAGCATGGTTAGGGTTTTGGAAAGGACCTTCAGATCATCCAGGTCTAACCCCTCTGCCATGGGCTGGTTTCTGAGCTTTGTTTTGAAACCTTTCCTCTCAGTTCTGCGAGTGATTTTACACCTCGTTAAAAATCCTTTTAAATCCTTTAAAAAAATCCTTTTTTAAAATTCCAGAACTTAATTTCCAGCAAAAGAAGGTCCCGAGGTGTGCTGCTTCCTCAACTTGGTTCCTTCTGAAAGCATCTGTCGTTATAACCTAAAGAATCTAGGAAAACAGTGAGGGCGGGAAAAATCCAACTGTTCTTGTTTGTTTTGCACGTGGGATGCTCCTGTGCTGTCAGTATCCTTGAATTAGTAATTCAGGCCTCTGTAAGGAGAAGTAGCACTGCACAAGTGAAGCTGCGTCTTCACCCTGCGTTGGAAGCTATGCACACCAGGAGTCTAAGTTGGCCAGCTTTAAGTTGGTTAGGTTCTGTTCTGCTGAAAAGCCCTCTTAATGGTATCAAGAAGATGGCAGAAATTTCTGCTGGGTCTTGACTTTTTACATAACTCGAGCTCAGAAAACCCCCCACAAACCAGTGCTTCAAAATCTGTCTCTGTTTTCATTTTAGGCTGCATTATCCCTGAAATCTGCGAGAATTTGTTACATCTGAAAATATTCACAAAATGTGAAATTCCTGTTGGATATTTTCAGAGGATATAGCAATCTAGCCTTGGAAAATAATGCAGCACTTCAGAAATCGCCCAACTGCCTTTGTAGACACTCATGTGAAATTGCCAAAATGGCACTTAAGCTCTTGAGAAGTGCGTAGTTTACAGTGAGATGTGGAGTGGGATTGAAAAGAAGGATCCAATTGTGAAAGGAGCTGCTAGGTTTTGATTTAGTACTCTTCCTGAAGACAGAAAACGCAGTGTATTTTTGCTGCTGTAGGCTGTAGCAGGCGTGCAGCATCCTCTTTGATTTCAACCAATAGCTGGTTGCTGTAGATTTGTTAGTAGGTGTTACAATTTTTGTTCCATATCTTGGTGTTCTCTCCCTCCTGTTTGTGCAACAGGAGCCTGCCTTGCCCGTACTCTTTAGCAGTACTATTTCCTGGCCAGCAATGTTTAAAAAGACGAGTTTGATTTGGGTGAATAACTAACTCTTGAAGTCAGAATCAAACCACAGGACTTACAGTCTAGAGTGTCAGGGTACAGAATTTACATTGTGTCCAAGTAAATTTGTAAAGGTAGTTAAGTAAACAGAAAATACTCTCGTAAGTTTTAAAGACACTGCAGTTGCCAGATTATTTTTTGATTGCTTTTTTGGGTACATTTAATGGGAAATGAGCAAGATTGAAAACTTCTGATTGAAGAATAAATATGAAGTAGTTCAAAACTCCGCTCAGTGCCATGGGTTAGTGGTGGTCATGGCAGTGCTGGAGTAATGGTTGGACTTGATGATCTTAAAGGTCTTTTCCAATCTAGTTGATTCGGTAATTCTGTGATTCCTTCAAAGCAGGACATATACAGTTATATTTGAAGAGTGCACAAAATGAAAAGAGCTCAGACTACGATAGGATTTGTTAGCTGCAAGGAATTAAGTGCTTTTGGATGTTAGTAAAAAGAAAGTCTGTAAGTACCATTTCTAGTGTCATTTTGTCAGCATACCAGTTTGCTATGGTTCTACCACTAAGCCCCCAAGGTTTTGCAGAAGTGAGGGTTTTTTACCAGGGGTTATAAAGAAGCAGGAGCCATTGGCCATGGCCAGTGACCACTGTCATTCTGGTCAGTGACTGCTTTCTTACTTTTCATGGAATCATAGAATGGTTTGTGTTGGAAGGGACCTTAAAGCTCATCCAGTTCCAACCCCCTGCCGCAGGCAGGGACACCTTCCACTAGAGCAGGTTGCTCCAAGCCCCCATGTCCAACCTGGCCTTGAACACTGCCAGGGATGGGGCAGCCACAGCTTCTCTGGGCACCCTGTGCCAGCGCCTCAGCACCCTCACAGGGAAGAGCTTCTGCCTTAGCTCTAACCTGAACTTCCCCTGGTTCAGTTTGAACCCATCACCCCTTGTCCTATTGCTCCAGTCCCTGATGCAGAGTCCCTCTGCAGCATCTTTGTAGCCCCCTTCAGATGTGCATTGTGATCACTGACAGACTTTTAAAAGACAAGTGTTCTTCACGTGACCAAGTTCAAAACCCTAATTTAGTGCCTATGGGAACAATTGCATCTTTTTCTTTAGAAAGTTAATGCCATGTTTAAAGATGTTATTTCTTTACAAAGACATCAGGTATATAGTGTGCGTAGGTCAGGCAATCTCAGATTTGTGAGGGAAAAGCAGAGAGCAACCCCACTGGGAAAGTTTTGGCTCAAAGGAGATTAAAGAATTGTACGTCCAGTTCTTATTTCTGTGTATTTGTCTTCCAAAACAAAATGTTTTAAGATGCAAGGTTATTTATTATTTAATATTTCTACTTTTTCACAGGGAAAGTTTAAGTTAATCTAATACAGGCAGTATGAGCATGGGGAGGATGGCAAATATGGTAGAGAGTAAGGCCAAACTGGAAGCAGTAGTAAGACCAGACTGATAGGCAATCTGAGGTTAATTGCACTCTCTCTGAGACAGAATTGCACATTTTGCATATCCTCATGAATCTATTTTTACCAGGTTTTTGGGCTGCACTTGAACATGCTGTAATGTGGTGTAGGCTATACAGAAGTGTACGTTTCTCAAGGAGGGGAATACATTTAGACATGAAGCTTTTCAGACTGAGTTAATTCTTTTTGGTCCTGAGCTCTCTGACAAGGTTTTTCTCCCTCTTCTCATTTTCCAGCTGTTTGGTTGGGAGCAGGCAGCTGCGCCTGCATGTGCTGTGCAAGGATTTATAAGCTGGTTGGCTGACCATGTGTTTGCTGGGGTCTGTGTTTGTGTTGTATTTGACTGCTGTGTTTTTCATGAAACGTGGAATCCTAGAAGTATTAAGATCTTAAAGCTTCCTGTCAATTTGGGCTTAAATTAGCTGGTGAATTTGTTAGCGATGGAAGGATGGGGCAGGAAACGAGCTGTTTAATTATATAACAGTCATTTCCTTGGGAAAAAAAGACAAAAATTACTGAATGAACCTACTTTTTGTTTATGGATGTAAGAAGAGAGAGGGTTCAGAATGCTGCTTCTTGTAGGTTACATGAAAAGTATGGCTAGCTGCAAATTGCCAGAATCCAGAAAAGGAAACTAAAGAGCAATGAGCTGTGTACAGTGCCTAGGTATCGTATGTGTGGTTCATAAGTTGAGTCTGGGCTGGGGAGCACTTTCATCTTGACTCCTAAGTTACCTGGGATGTTCAGGTGTGGCTGCAGCATGTACTGGAAGGGTGTAAGGTAACAGAGATCCTCAAGCTAGCACTGACCTGAATTGTCAGTAGTGCTTCTGAATGCAAGTTGGTGCAGCCAGGGTAGGGGTTGAGCAGCAGCAGTGGTATGAAATAAAGCCTGAACATGAGAAGCTGTATTTCATGTTTATGCCCACTTTTAAACACATTTGTTAAATCGGGGGTGGATCAAATGTCAGGATATCAGACTTGATGAGCCACGCAGAATCTGTTTAATGCTGTATTATGCTCATTCGCTGTCTGTAGTGAAAACTATTTAGTACCTGGTATTAATTGTCATTTGTAAGGATGATTCCCTGCATTTGCTGATGAGAGTAAAACCTTGTGCCTTACACAAACCCACTAATTTTCTGGTTGGATTTGTGTTACACCACCATCCCTGTAGTGTTACGGATCTATTGAAATAAAGAAAACGAGATGACTTTTAAGGTCCCTCCAACCCTAACCATTCCATGATTGTATGCAGAAAGCTGTTAGATCCTTCTGGATAATAGAATAGGCTACCTTTAAAAAGAAAGTAATCTAACCTCTAATGCTTTACAGACTTCTTTTTGACAAGCTCCCTGTGGGCTGAGATGAAACTATCATACTTGATTTAAGAAGAGTTGATGTGTTCAGATTGAAATCCTTCTTGAATTCTGCTCATTTTTAATGCTTAGCACTTTTGCAAATTGGAACTCTTGGTGTTTAGGAAAGGCATGAGGAAAGCAAACACACAGTCGCTACCTGATTGAAAATACAGATCCCTATCAAAGTATGGGGGATCTATAAAAGAGGGAAGAGTCTTACTGTCTCGTGAAGAACTTTCAGCTGCTTTAACCACTGGTCATATTTTTTCTCCACCTTCCTCACAGCCTAATTCAATTACACTTCTTCCAGCTTTTGTAATGACTGATGTGAGGGATCCACAGCTGACACGCTCAGACTTTTCCCTGAATATTGACAGGTTTTGAATTGCGTAAGATAAAGGTCCTGTACTGCATATAAAACTAAATGTGCACCTGGGGACTGAAGTGGGTTTCAAATCCTTGTACTTCCTAATTTTTGAGTATTTAACTGCTGGAGGTAGGTGGTGTTCTCTGATTGCTGTGTAAATCTGTCTCTAGAGTGAGATAGAGAAACTTGGAGATTATCTTGAAAGTTCATTGTAAGCCAGCAAATGAGTTTGTGAACTAATAACTCTTGTTTTGGGGGCCCCAGTGTACTCCAGATGAAGTCTCCCGAGGACAGATTAGAGGAGGAAAATCATCTCCCTTGACCTGCTGGTCTGGTTGTGGGTGTGTTGTTCTGGTCATTCTGGGTAGGAAGGAGGCTGAGATAATATTATTTACATGATCCCTGAGAACATCTCTACTTTGTGACATAGCTTAGAAAATCTCTCCTATCTTCATTGCTTTTTGGCTTCTGTGAGTCCATGGAGATGCTTCCATTTATTTCAGTGTGGGTAGGATCAGATGCAAAACCTGTTTAAGAAACAGCAGTATGTATGCTATTGATTGCCACTGATTGCTAAGTCACTCATCGGTATTGTTGGTTCTGTTGATGTCAAATATAATAAAAATGATATATTTTCCATGTGAAAAAAAGTTAATGTTTGTTGCGACTTTATGGTCAGATAACAAACAAAATATTCTCAGCTGAAGTCAGGACAGGCAGATGACTTTATCCTTAGGCTAAGAAATTACTGGGAGCAATCATTTTAAATGGTGCTAACAGAGAAGACAGTCTTTACAGTAGGAGTTTTGCTGAGAGTTCATTGCTAACTTTTACTCTTGAAAACTTCCTGGTCTTGAGCATGTCTGCTGCTAATTTAATTTGGTACTTTTTTCTGTTATTAGTGGCTTAGACAGTAAATAATTATTCTTTATTCACCTGCTTACATCCACCATCTGTTGGATCTATTTTTCCAAGTGTCTTAGTCTATTAAAGCACTCCTCATATGGAAACATTTGTGTTTTAACCATTGTCATTGACGTTTTGTTTTGCTTTTCTCTGTGACTTCTGTGCAGAACTGCACGAAATATACAAGATGTGGGCACATAATATGAAATAGCAAATTTGGGGCTTTTTTAACTTGTCCTTTCCTAGTAAATTCAAACATTGTTTGCTTTTTAGTTTGCTTTCTGACTACTTCCAAGCATTCAACTTTAAACATTTCATTTTTCACATATGCAATATTATTTGTAGAATAAATTGTAAAGAGGATACTAGAGGAATGCAGAGGCATTTTAACAACGTGGGTGAGGATGGGCAGATGAGTATGTAACCTTGGTTATGCTGTTCTGTGAAAGTCTTTCCAGCTTCTGTTTATTTTCCTTTCCAGTTAGCTGTCTGTTCATCTAAACCCAGATTCTTCTTTAAAGTCACTTCACGGTATGAGGCCATTTTTCAAGAAATGTATTTGTTGCTATAAGTAAGCCAGAACACTTTCATTATGGTTGTCTTTTAGAATAAATTTGTGATATATTATGTGAAACAGCTCAGTGTAAGAACGGGTTTCCTACGTATCTTGTATTCACAGCAAAAGCATTAGTATTTCCACACGCTCCAGACACGTTAAGTGTGTTAGGCTTTATTACTTGTATCCCCTTTTATGTTTCTGCACCATAATACCTCTATTTTATGCATTTGCTGCACAGAACTGTTTTCTTCTCACTTAACAACCATAGAATCATAGAATGGTTTGTGTTGGAAGGGACCTTAAAGCTCATCCAGTTCCAACCCCCTGCCACGGGCAGGGACACCTTCCACTAGAGCAGGTTGTTCCAAGCCCCTGTGTCCAACCTGCCCTTGAACACTGCCAGGGATGGGGCAGCCACAGCTTCTCTGGGCACCCTGTGCCAGTGCCTCAGCACCCTCCCAGGGAAGAGCTTCTGCCTTAGATCTAACCTGAACTTCCCCTGTTCCAGTTTGAACCCATCACCCCTTGTCCTTCACTACATGCCCTTGTAGTCCTGCATGCTTGAGGCAGGTGGCCAGCCTGACCTGTGATCTGGAAGTTGAGTCTTGTCTGATGTGGGGTCATGGAGCAGGAGCGAAGCAGCTCTGCTGAAATGCATGCCCCTGGCCATGTGTGTGCATGAGCAGCAGCTACTCCTCTGTCGTTTGACAAGGTGAGCTCTCCGGGGCTGTAATGAACACCATGCCCTTCACCTTGTTCATGCTATGCAGCCTGCACAGTGTTGTCATTCACTGGAATTTCATGGATTCGTCAAGGGAAAAAAAGAATTGTCTAATGTTGAATAAAATGTTAAGTAAATGTTTGTTGAATGTAGTCCAAACTTATGCAAATGCTCATTAAAATACAATTCTCAGTAGGAAAGAGGTTTATCATATAAAGAGTATGTCCCAAAACTTACACCTGATGACAAAGACTCCTGTCATTATGGTGTAATTTTCCTCTGCAGCTGCTAAGATGGATTTGTTGCTGAACTGGAGAATAAGGTATTTTTTACACAGTAGCCTAACTTGCATCCCAGTATTGATACTGGAACCGAAGCTGTGTGACATGTTTGTTAAAGGGATGGAATGACCCTTGCTGAGTTTGTGGGTGATGCCAGGTCAGGGAGCAGTTAATTAGATGGAAGGCGAGGTTGCTATCTGGTAGGTGCTCAGCAAGCTCAAAGAATGGGCTGAAGGGAACTGAAGGAACTTCAAGGACAACTGAAAACTCCAAGCCTGTGCAGCACTACAGGCTGCAGACAGACTGGCCAGGAGCAACCTGTCTTTCTTGTTCTGCGCTCCTCAGTACAAGACAGACAAGGAGCCACTGGAGAGGATCCAGTGGAGGCCACAAGGATGATCAGGGGTCTGGAGCATCTCTCTTATGAGCAGAGATTGCGGGAGCTGGGGGTGATTACTGTAGTGGAGAGCAGCCTGAGTGGGGATCGCATCAATGCAGATCAGTGTCTCAAAGGTGTTGCCAGGAGGATGGTGCCAAACTCTTTCCAGTGGTGCCCAGCGACAGGACGAGGAGCAATGGCCATAAACTGAAACACAACAAGTGTCACCTCAACATGAGGAAGAACTTCTTTACGTGAGGGTGGCAGAGCACTGGGACAGGCTGCCCAGGGGGGATGTGGAGTCTCCCTCTCTGGAGACATCCCAAACCCGCCTGGACACGTTCCTGTGTGAGCTGCTCTGGGTGGGCCTGCCTTGGCAGGGGTTGCACTGGATGGTGTCCAGGGGGTCTTCCAGCACTGATGGTTCTGGGGTTCTGTGAACTCTGCACAAAGGAACCTGAGGGTCCTGGTGAACAACAAGTTGAACATGGACCAGCCATGTGCCTCTAACCTGTATCCAGCTGTCTTAGCCCAATATGAGAGAGACTGACAAACTGGAGTGATTAAGGGTGTCTAAGAAATGAAGATTAGTTTTTCATGTGCACGTGAGGGAATGGGTGTGAGCTACTGTACTGGGTTTGTGTGGCAAGGTTTTGGTAGCAGGGGAGGCGTCAGAGGTTGCTGCTGTGAGAAGCTGCTGGAAGCTTCCCCTATATCCGACTGAGCCAATGCAGCCGGCTCCAAGACAGACCCACCACTGGCCAAGTCTGAGCCAGTTGGCAATGGTGGCAGTGCCTTTGGGATAATGTATTTGAGAAGGGTGGGGAAAAACTGCTGTGCAGCACCAGCAGCAGTCAGAAGAGAAGGGTAAGAATATGGGAGAGAAACAGCTCTGTGTACAGGAAGGTCAGGGGAGTAGGGGAAAAGATGCTCCAGGCTCCGGAGCAGAGATTCCCCTGCAGCCTGTGGTGCAAACCATGGTGAGACAGCTGTGCCCCACAGCCCGTGGAGGTTAATGGGGAAGCAGATTTCCACCTGCAGCCCATGAAGGACCCCACACCAGAGCAGGGGGATGCCTGAAGGAGGCTATGACTCTGTTGGCAGATTAATTTTGGAGAAGGTTGTGCAGGACTGTCTCCTGTGGGAGGTTCCCCATGCTGGAGCAGGGGAGGAGTTTGGGGAGTCCTCCCGTGAGGAGGAAAGAGCAGCAGAGACAAACTGGGATGTACTAGCCACAATCCCCATTCCCATCCCCTGTGCTGCTGAGGGAGAGGAGGTAGAGAAATTGGGAGGAAAGTTTGGCCCAAGAAGAAGGGAGGGGTGGGGGGAAGGAGTTCTAAGATTTGTTTTTATTTCTCATTATCCCACTCTGATTTGATTGGTAATAACTTAATGTCCCCGAGTGGAGTCTGTTTTGCCTACAAGCCTTTTGGTGTATTTTCTCTCTCCTGACCTGCTGAGGAGGGCAGTGACAGAGCAGCGTCGGTGGGCACCTGGTGTCCAGCCACGGTCAACCCACCACAGCTACCCCAAGGGAAGTCCTGACTGGCTATAAAGAAGTGCTCACAGTGAGAAGGGTGACACCTTCCCTGCTTTCCCCTAGGAACCAGTGGTGCCCGGAGAGGTCATGGAATCTTGGTCCTTGCAGAACTTGCTTGGTTGAGGCCTAGAGGAACCTCCTGTAAAAGTGGTCCTGCTCTGAAGTCTCTCAGAGCACCAGAGGTCATTTCCAATCTAAATCACTCTATGATAATGCCTGTGTTAAATTTCCTAGCCAATTATTTTCACCACCTAGAAGTGGAGGTTTGGCTAAAGTCCAGACATAGTAGAACTTTGAATTTTGATTTGTAGTAGTTTTAGAAAGACAGAACTTCACAATTTAATCAATTCAGGTGGTACTTTATCTTGTTTGATGTACAACTTTTAATCTTCTTGGTGTGGTAATCATCTTGGCAAACACAGACTTGGGATACATAATCTCTGTCTTAAACTGAGAAAATGAAACTTCAGCTGTTTCAGCTGCCTCTGTAAAACATCTGAGGGTTCTATTTTTGCTAGGTGTTTGAATGAGTTAGATTTTAGGGCCACTAAGTGGTTCTTGCTCAGGAAAACCCAAAAGTTTTGTTGAATGTGCAATTCTAAAATGATTTCATCTTCCATTATTCCTCATGTTACTTCTGTGGTCTGAAATGATGAAAAGCTGTATGTCTTCAGCTGGGTTTTTGTTTTCTCAGATTACATTTTGGACAAGTATTACGTAGTTTTATATACAAGCTCACCTGGAACTTTAAACTGTTAAGTAAGAGATCATGTTCATAGTCAAGATGAAACAGAATTAATAATAATTTGTATCTAAATCAAATTGTAATTAACTGTTAAAGTGGAGTGAACTACCACCATAGCAGAATCACTTACTTTAAAGTAACATTTAAAGACTGCAAAATTTAAGATGGTCATGCCACTGAACCTTTGGGATTTGTGGGCTAAATGACACAAAACCAGTCTTTTCAGACTGAAATACTAAATTAGCAGTTGACATCTTGCTGTCATGCAAAATGTTTTCTTATTTTCAATTTAGCTTCCTTCAGTGACCAGGTTATTGAAAGCTGAGAGACTTCTTGGGAATTGAAAAGATGGAAAACCTTGTGTTTATTTCTTAATCTGTGAGTAAAAGCCAGGTGTCAATAGTGTATTAGTTCCACAGGTTTGAAAAGCACTAGGGAAAAGAAGAATCTACCCAGGTGACTTGAGGATAATATTTCACGTGTTTAATAAATTGGTTAATTTAAAAGAGAAAAGATATGTTCTTCAAGTTTATGTTCAAAACGCATAGGTCACTTGATGTACTTTTATTTAACCATTGATTTCCATCCAAAAGCAGTTTGGAAAAAGAGTAGTAGATCAATTCCCTATGAGATAAGAAATATCATTCAGCATTTTATAACAAAATAAAAAATTGAAATCCTGAGTGAATGAATGTTAAGTTGTATACATTTATTACATAGCCTTGTGGTCAACAAGAAGTAATGTGGCGATGAATTCTAACCTTTTATTTAGTGGAACGCCATAATATTTGAGCATCTAAACAACTGAAAAAAGATACCTTTCTTTAGAAAGCAGTAGGTAGCAATGTAAAATCTAAACCTAAAATTAGTTCTTTATGATGAGATTTCAGGCTGGTCGATTCACTGCGGGCAATATATAATTAAAATCTAATGCTGCTTGCTGTTCTTAGTCATTTCTAGGTGAATCTTTATTTTTAACTAGCTGTCTAGGACCTGTGTAATGAAAAAGTCCTGTAGTTCAGTAATTTTTATTCTTTCTTCACTGCTGAATTTAAGCCTATTGAGGGAAGAAAATGTAGGGAGAGAAGTTCCAGTCACTTGTAGTTTCTTTTTTGTAGCCTGAAGGTCATTGCGGTGACTTTAAAGAAGATTGGAATCTTCTCCCAAAGTTTGGGGATTATGGGTTTATTTAAAATGTCTTCCTGTAAAAACTTTTTTGTTTGTTTTTTGTTTTTTGTTTTTTGTTTTTTTTTTAACGTAGTTTCAGTTATGTTTTCATTCCAAAATGTTTTCTGAATGAAAATGATATTGTCCACCTTCTAGAATGCGCTGAAAAGAGGGAATTATTATGTAGGTATTGTAACTGGGTGTTGTAATGGCAGTGACTATACAAAACTCACAGGATACTCAGTCTCACTAATACTTGATTTCTCATTCAGGAGTATCTTTGAGGCTTGTGTTTTATATTAATGAATATGAAAAAAAGTATGTTGTTATAAAATGAGGATTATTTTAACTTTATACCTCACAGATGTTTGATTTAATTTTAGAAAAATTACGTTTTACTCCCATTTATTTGACACCTTTAATCCTTTCTTTCCTTTAATACATTCTTTTTCTACAGTTACTTCTTTAAAATGTAACTGTATCTGGCTACAACAACACTTCCACACTTCCGCAACACTATCTGTTAGTGCTGTCAATGATGAGTTTTAAGTACTAGTTTATATTATAGCATAATAGCCCTTAACTACGTGGCACAATTGCCTTATTACGGAATGAAGGAGAGTAGTAAGTGCTATATAATGTATTTCCATGTTTTTGAGGTGGAAAGAATTTTCTTATCTAAGGCTTGTGTTAGTGTGTTGTGAAGCGTTTGGAGCCAACTAGTGATTAATACATATGGAATTTTAATGTATGAGTACGGGGTGTATCATTAACAGAGAAGAGGATCATGAATACTCTAAATGTATTCAATATAAAGTCATCTTAATTAAAAAAGCAACTCTTCCAATAATTTCTAGTTATCATTAAAAGAATCTCTTCAGCAGTTCTTTGACTGCCTGTTCCTCCTTCTACAAGGCTTAGCAATAGCTTGTTTCATGTCCATTTCTGTATCACACCTTCCTCTTTCCATATGGTTGGCTCTTTCCTTTGTGGACTCGTTCATTGTCCTTGCTAGGTATATTATGTGTTTGTTTAATAGCTGTAATGCTAACATTAAAATGGTTTTTACTAAAATGTAAAGCTTCATATTTCTAGCAGCAATTTTATTATTCTCATATAAATGTCTCAAATTATGTATAGCTGTTTTTTAATTACCAAAAAAACCCCTTAAGAAGAAATTCCGGGTAAACCCAGCCTTTAGTAACAGGCTTTCTCTTATTTTACCATGGAAGATAGTCATAACATTATTTTGGCATTCTGTTTGGGTACAAATGTATTTGCTATTTTGAGACTTTATTAAGCCAAAGGCACATTTATTGTTTTCTCCAAAGGATATAATGTATAAATTGAAAATTTGTTAAATCAGTCTTCCACATTTTAATAAATGACATGGGTTTACAGCTTTTTCCATTATACTGTTTATAAGCCTTATCAAGAAGCCAAATACTGACTTATTAAGAAGCCAGTCCATTACTATTTTCTAATGATTTATTTCCACACAGGTGGAGAACGAACTTGTGGTGTACATGAGCTAATCTGCATACGAAAAGGTAAGCAGTGATTTGTGAAAGTGAACTTCCTACCTTGTGAACAGTACTGGTGAGAAACCTGCTACATAACGTTTCCTGATCTTAGTGCTGCATCTTTGTGTTGCAAAATCTTTTGATCCTGACACTGTCAATGAAAAAAAGAAAAAGAATGACATGAAATGTGAAATTCCAAAATAAAATCTGATTTTTCACATGCAGGAAAAATGTGCTCTTCAAATATTCATTGAGTTATATGGAAGTTTTTAATGTTGTGCAAATGCGATAGGAAACCACAAAAACTTTGATCTTTGCCTTGTCCAGATATCTGTAGGATTCTTACTTTTAGTAGCAGTAGAAGTTGTGTAGATATTTTAAATGACTGATCTGATGGACTGGCAATCTCTGCCTGTGCTTTCAGTTGAGATCCTAATGACTGAAACTTCACTGAAAACTACTGTGTCAGTAATGAAACCAGTAACTGGCAGAGCATGAAACAGAGCTGTGCTGCAGACAGGACTTTCATAGATTTAAAGCTGAGCTAGTGACTGAAATTGGGGGTTGACTGAACAGCTCTGGTGATGCAATGATTAGATACAGTTCTGTTTTCTATCCCTTTTGCCATCCCTACACTCCTTTCTGCAACCTTGCTGTTGAGTCTCGGTGTTCTGACCTGAAAGCTAATCTTAACCAAACCCAGAATGTTTCCGTGAGGATTAGTTCCTTGAACTGACTCACTGTTTGGTCAGAAAAGTGTCAGTGACAGTGCTTCCAAAAAGTGTGGTGGGAGAGGAGGAAGGCAAGACTCTTGACAATAACTGTTAGACTGGCTAAATAGTGTTGACAAACCACATCATGCTTGGTAGGAAGAAGTTTTGTTTGACCTCTGAATAGAGCTTAGTTTCCATTGTATTCGTGTAAAGGTTTTAGTAAAATAACTTCGGAAACATTTGCTTAATGTCTGCTAACCTCAAAATTAACTACCAGTTAAGGTGAAAAACAGCCTTGTGGCCATCAGTCATCTTTCCCAAATACCTGTTAAAAGAATAATTGAGTCTTGTATGTTGGTTTGACAGTATTATAATTTAAAACAATTTTCTGCTTTTTCAAACTGTGAATCATTCTGCCTTTTTTTATTTCTGCTTTCTTGTTCCAGAGGAGAGGTTACTTCTTCCTTTTTATGTTTTGGTGGGGTTTTTCTGTTTTGGTTTTAAGAACTTCTTTATTGCTCTCTGTTTTCTGTTGATGGATAAATTGGCACCCACAGTGCTCTGTATTCCTTCTGTGATGGGCTCTGTTTTGCTTTTTGAACTCATTGGAAGCTCGGGAAGCCTACTGATAGTTTCAACATCTTGCTAATCCCCATTTGTTTTAGTGATTTTAAGAAAATCCTTTTTTCTGCGTTCTTGGTGGCAGTGTTGTATGGTTTTTAATGTTATTGCTGGGAAGCTGAATTGAAAAGATGAGTAGGTTTTTTTAAGGTTCTATGTTATGTTTGAACATTAGATGCTAAGCTCCATTTGTAATTGATATGATATTATAAACATTTTGTTTGAATAATACTTGTATGAAGCCTGTGTTTTACCATTGGTGGTTATAACTTAAGGATAAGTGAGTATAAGAGAAATATCCCCCTAGTCCCATTTATACCTGCAATATGTTGCAAATTTCCTTTTTCCTTCGTATGAGTTTCCATGTGTATTCTAACCTATGCCAAGTCATGTTACTGCCAAATTTCTCCTTGTAGTGTGGGGAGCGGGTGCGTTCATGTGTGTCCTCTCTCCTTACTTGAGGTGTATGTACAAAGCGGAAGGTGCTTGCCATTGTACTACAAGTCTTCCAGTCACGTAGTGTTCTGGTTATTTTATGTAAGACTTTACATCATCTGATACGCATTCAAGATGTTTTTATTGCCTGATGAATGGCCGGGCTCCTAAGGATTGCTTTATTTGCCAGTTGTCTATGCCTGCTTGTTTGCCAGGATCAGAGTGCAAGATCCATATTGTACTCCTCAGAATAGGGAGGCCTTTCCAAGATGAGCATACTTGGCTGCCAGCAGTCTGGAGCTGGTCAGATCAGATGTTGCAGCTCTGTCCTTAATGCCACTGGGTACTCATTTCAAGCTTATGCAGGGTTGAGCTGAAAAGTTTTGTGGTGTAGAGATCTTCCTCTTTACCATCTCTTGGTTGTGCTGTGAGAGCCGAGCCTTTTGTGGTCTGTGAGCTGACTGTAGAGGTTTGGTGGACAAATGAAGTATCCACATTGACACATGGATAATTCCTTGTAGTCTTGTGCGGTGCTAGGTAAGTTTGAACCTCTGAAAGAAAGGTTAGTTGTAAATAGCAGTAAGTAGCCAGCATAAGGAACATCTATAGTTCTTAGAGATGTCCATTTGTACATTTATGCTTTGCTTGTTTGTCCATCTTTCTCATAGTCCTTCCAAATATGTTGTTGAGAGGCAACTGATAAGATAAATAGTGATGTTCCATCTTATTTGTTCTGTACTGAATAGGGAAAAGCAAGCAAGCATGTCTCTTACGAATAATGCAGAGGAAAACTTTCCTGTTTCAAGTGGTAGAGTACAATTAGAATTTATATGGGGATTATATGACTTGAAGAACACCTTTTGCTGGTGGTTAATTTTTCTTTCTAGTTAGCAAAGTAGCACATTCCTAAATTGTCTTTTTCTTTCCTGACCATTCATTTTTGCCAGTAAAATAGGAACTTCGGGGTATCAGATGATGAAGTGTGGGAAGGGAGCCTGACAGGTTTGCAAGGCTATGTGTGACCACACTATTTAGCTCAAATTATTTAATGAAAATTTATATGAAGGTGTAACTATAAAAGCAAACCCCAAAACTTAAAATATCTGCTCTCAGAATATTCAAGTGTTAAAATGAAAATAATTTGAAACCTCACTTTTCTTTTGAGGTTTTGCATTTCTCAACTTAGCCAAAACCATGGAGCAGGTTTCTTTAATGTTCCTTATCTCTGTTTTTCACGCACTCCAGGCTGCAGTACTGGGACTGCAAACAGTTGCATTTTCATTTAAAAGCATCATGAAAGTGTCTTTGATGTTAACAATGCTTTTACTGAAATAGATAAAACTATTCTGTAGATTTCTTTCTTTTTTAGCTTTCTAACACTCAAAGATTTGCAAGTACCGGTTATAATGCTTATTGAATATCTGAGATTATCTGAATGATAGTGTAGATATGATACCAGTGCAGTATCAAACAGAGCTCAGGTTTGCTAACCAAAGGTGTAGCAATTGTCTAGCACCGGGGCTTGCTCCCATGTCACATAATAGCTTCATAGTTGCCCAAGATGGACTGTGGTGGGTCCATTTCTACTCTTCAGAAGGATTTAAGTACTTTCAGAATGTTTTGTTTGTTCAGTTTCCTTTTAGCAGATTAATGCGTATTTGAGAAGAATCTACAAAGAGCTGATCAGGAGTAAAAGGACTAACGAGCTGTTCTAGAAAGCCTTAAAAACTAATTTGTATGTATTTTAAATAGAGGCTTCTTCTAAATGTGTAAATACAGAGGGGTGTGTCCTGAAATGTGCATATTTTGTGGCTGATATAGAACATCTAATAGCTGCAAAATACAGCACAAGTCACTTTCCAGCTATAGAAAAGCACTTAAAAAAAGTATGATGGGTTATTACAGAAGTTTGATAACACAGCATGAAAGTTTGTGACTCCTGTGTTTAACATGGCCAAGTGGTTGAACTGTTCATGGATTTGTATTTGCATGTTGTTGAATGCTGGAAATTGGAAAAAGAGATTTTTCTTTTATTAGAAATTGCCTTCTTTTTTACTTCTGTTAGTTAAAGCAAGTTTGGCTGACATACAAACATGTATTCAAAACCTTCCTTCTTGTCTGGCAATACAAACTGAAGACTTGGCTAAGGAAGAGGAGTCCTGCTGAGTTTAGTAGGTGATGCCTGAGTCATTTCATTCAGTCACTTCGGGTTCATGGCAGCACAAGAAGGTGACAGGGTTATTCTGAGATTACTCAGTTAAAGGTTTGCCCCTTTTTTTGGCTATTTTCCTAATACAGAGATGTTTTTGAGAGAGTCATGAGAGTTACATTTAGTTGTTCCTCTGGTTATTTGCTATGGACATTGAAAGAATTTAGGGAACTTGGGATAAGGTTTCAGAAGAACTTACCTTTTTTGGCTGTGCAGTGCTCTGTAGCTAGGCTGCCAGTCTGCCTAGGAACTGGCTTTTGGTAGGTGTACCGATAGTTTAATTCAGGCTGTTTTCAGGTTCTGTTTATAGAGACAGGCTTGTGATGAACATTAACAATATTGAGCTGTAATTGAAGAAAACCTTTCTGTAACATATTCTGATCCACATAGTATTCAGTGTATGGCGTGGAAGTGACATTGAAGCAGAAAGTGCATAGCCATATTATTTTTAGGTTTCTCTCACCCTTCGTTGTTCATTTGCATGTTTTGGAAACAATGCAAAGTGATACTTCTAGCTCAGCAATGTATTTAGTATTTAGTTCATGGAAATGCAGCTGAGTAAGGTCTGAGTTGCCCAGATTTTTAGAAATTATTTATTAAGCCCTTTTTTCTTTTGCAAGATGTTCTTTCTATTCTCGTGGCAGCCTCGCAAAGGAAATTATTCAGCAAACTGCCTTTGTGCCTAATACTGGAACAGAAGTGCTCTTCAATATGCAAAAGAAAGAAGTTGCAAAAAGACAATGTCTTTGGCTGACAGTGAAAAATGTCACTAGTAATAATAATTTTGAAAAGATAAGAAGGTATGGATTTTTGTTTTGGCAGAGATGTATTTTAAGTAGAACTATGTCCTCTTTAATGTTCTGGTCAACTATCCTCATCTGTTTGCACGTACCTGAATGTTAAGTTGTCAACTGAATGTAATTCAAATGGAAAGAAAATCATATTTATTCATGAGTTTCATTTTATAAGTTGAAACATAATTTTATTGAAAGTCAACTGCTCGTATTCAAGTTATATTACTGGTTTTATGACAGTCTACACTAAGGAAGTGGTTCTGAAAAAGAAACAAAAGAGTTTTCCCCCTTTCTCTCTGCTGTCATTCAGTGGGCAGAACTCCTTCATCAGGAGAAGGGTAATACCACAGATGGTAGCAAATTTCCTTAAATTAGGTAACCTCACGTTAATGTAAAACATAAATAGATGTTGTTTCTACTCATTTAAGGGTTCAGATCTGGACAGTACAAAGTGAAGTGCACTTTTCTTAGAGATAGGAACAAAAACTTCGTTTAGAAATACACACAATTAAAGCTACTTTTGCAATATATGCAGAAAATAGTAATTTGTTCATAAGTGTGCTCTAGTTAATTTGAAATAGGCAAATGCCTGGTTTTCTTCCCAGGCTAGAAGAAACTTTGTGTCCTTTATCCCATGAATACCGAACTTAATAGATCTGAGAGATACAATAAAAATATGTCTACATGTTGAAATTGAAAGTATGTATATTACATATATATACTACGTATTTATATTTACTAAATATATATACTAAATATATACAAAATTTTTCTCTCTGTTGGAAAGCTGATCTGTATTTATACATTTCAGACTCAAAAAAAACTTAGTATGAAGTAAATATAGTTCTCTGAGATTACTGATGCCCATACAGGAAGCAAAGTTATGTTTCTGTGTCCTGTTGTGTTTGGAGTCTTCTGCCAAGCTCCTGGGGTCAGTAACTCCCACTATTGCAGTACCTTCCATAGCAAGTTTTGTGTGTAAGACTTTTGCTGTATCCAAACGCTGGCATTTCTTCAGTTGAATGTCCACTAATCATTTTTCACTACCCAGTATTTTGCTACTTATCCTAGTTGCTCACTGTGCTGTTCAGAAGTCTGGATCTTGGACTGTCTCACACTTTGTTGTTAATTGTAGTGGTTGATCGGAAAAACATGGTTTTAAAAGGTTTTTATTACATTGATTTGTTTCCCCAGTTGTGGAGAGCTGCTTTGCAATAGCTATAAACTTTTAAACCACAAGTCTCTAGACCCCTGCAGGCCTTCAATACTTTTGCACTGGGAGGATTATTTGAGAGTGCCATTAAAAATCTATTATCACTGCTGTTTTCTTACCCACTGCTTGGAGAATACAGTCGTGTAATATGCTATGTAGTTGCAACAGATTATTGGGCTTTGCAGATAATCAAGATGATTCCATGATCTATGTCTATTCCAAGTAGCGGTGCAGTGCTTCCTTCTCTGTTTCTTTTTGGAGATTTTTGTTGTGAGATACTACTTAATAGGAGATGAATTCCTCGTTGGAGAGAAAAGGCATTGAGGGGACTGGTAAATCAGCAGGGGTGGCAGGCTGACAACTTCCTTAGCCCAGAAGGATTTAGGAATTAAAAAGATTTCTGTCAAAAGTTTGAATCTCCATCTCAGACTATTGCTTCTGTTATTCCTAAATTCATTCTTAGACCAGTGGATGTTTTGGAGCTCAGGGGCCTCTTTTTCTAGAATTAAATTTATCTCCAAAAACCAGTTTCAGCATGGTATTTGAAAAGAAATGGAAAGGAATCCTGTAAATGACAGGCTGCAGAGGCAGTGCTAGAGGTGCTACAAGGATTTTTGTGCTGTTACGGATGTGATGAGTTAACTTGCTGAACCAAGCCCTTTTTAACACAAACTATAATATATGAAGTATATTGAACTCTATTGGATGTAAATATTTAGTCAAGTAATTGAATTGCTCCTGGTAAAATGAAATAAATTGAATTTTTCAAATTAAAATACATTCTAGACTTTCTTCCTGTGTGAAGGAAGTCCTGGAATCTACATGTTAAAGCATATTTTTTTCTTAGTAGTCATTGTTATTAGATGTTAAGAAAATGAGGGGAAGAAGAAGTGCTCATTTATCTCTGTAGCATTGCAGATTATCCTTCAGCCAATGTGACATAAACTTTTATTCCTGATAACTTTCCACTGGAATAAAAGTGGCACTGTAGTTGTCATGATACAGTAATTCCAGTAAAGTTTTCCATGTACAAAAGCATATTTATTCTTTTACTTAATGTTAGGTATATGACACTTTTTTTTATAAATTCACCTTTGAATGACATCATTGATCAGTACAGATAATGGAAGTTTTCTGTTTTCCCCAGTGTTACTTTGAAAGGTTTATAAATAGGATTTTGAAAGGGCATTGTTATTCCAAATAGAAAGTGAAATGAGCCCTTTCATCCTGATTTCACTCTGTCAGTCTTTTCAAACTTCTGAAAGGTTCCTGTTACTAAAAACTGTTAATAATTTTCTTATTTAGGAAATGCAGTGCTCTTTTCAGTTCTCTTTTGAAATTCAATGGCCATTTCAGTTTATGTTCACTGATAATTGTATACCACTCAGAGTAGCATAGTGGGTATCGAAAGTGCTGCAATACATGTAGCTCATGGAGCACGTGCTTGTAATTTGTACTGGAGAGTGCATAATCTTGCTGTATAACAAAGTGCAAGATGCAGGAGAAACACATAGAAAGGAACATCCTAAGTCTAGCACTATAATGGATATTTAACATAATATGCTGACAAATGTAGCCATTAGCAGTGGGCTAAGTTAAGAAGTCTTGTGCTGCAGAAGAAAGCCAAAATACAGTTCGAATTGAAGGGAGTAGCATCTTTAGACATAAAAGTTTCAGTTTTAATGTTACCCAAATGTAGCTAAAAAATCTAAAACATTAATAGATGAGATTTAATCTCACATTTTAAGTTGAGCTAAACCATTTTGCCTGATGCTTGTTTTGGCAAAATAGAAAAGAAACAGGTACCTTTGCGAGAAGGAATTACATAGCTTGAATGTTATATGTGAGAGAAGGGTGAATACAAAATAAACCAGTAAACATAGGAAATATATTTGTAAATTTGTCTTTTGACATGTTTAATAAAATGTTTAGAGGGAATTCTCAATTTATTGTCATTGATTTTTCACAGAAACATCAGTTAGAGAATTTTGCAGTAAAGTTGCTTCTGTTTTTATATGGGAAAGTATCCCAATAGTAATGTCAGCTGCCACATAGAGTTTATCTTGCTTGTAAAACAGTGCAGTTGGTCAAGAATTTATTTTTTTAAGTCAACTGACACAACACTGGATAAAATATTACCCCTTGTAGGTACCTTTGTCTAGGTAAACAAAGTTCTATTCACTTCAACTATGACAGCAAACAGGAAGATCACTGCTAAATTATGGTGAAACTTCGTGTATTGAGTTTACCTTTGTCACAGAAAAGCTGTTTAGAAAGAGCACTAAATCTTAGGTAGCCTTCAAGTTACTTTTAGAGAAGAGCCCATCCTATATAATTAGTAATAAAAGAAAAAGATGTCTACATGAGAACTGACAGATATGAAATACAGTTCTTATTCCTGACGAGCGATCTGTCAGACCTAAGTATTTCACTTCTGAGCTGACTCTGAGGTATTGGAGGGGTTGGTTTGTTCATTTCCATTATGACATGAGTTGTCTGTGAGAAATAAGTATGTACTGTTGGGAGATAAATAATTGAAGCGTGGAGAAAAGGCAGTCGAGGCATGAACCTTATTTTTTGGCTCAGTAACCTGTTCAGCTTTCTGAAAATATGTTATTCTCTTGTGCAAGTCGGAAAGTTCACAAAGTGACAAGCAGCAATGAAGAGCATTTCTGAGTTGGACAGCACAGGTTATTTTCATGTAATGTCAAGGTGTAATGGTATAAAAACTAAGAACAGTAAATAATTCTCATCAGGACTAAATCCAAACCAACAGGCCTCTTTATTTAAAAGAACTTAAAAGTCTAAAATATCTTAGATCAAGTTGTAAAAAAAAAAAAACCCAAAAAGGGTTATAAATAAAAACTTGGTTACATTTTTCATTTCAAGTGTTTTTGTGCTTGGATCTTAAAGGTAACAGTTTCTTTTGGTCATACCCCTAGTTACTTAATTTGTGCACAGAAGAGATACTGTTGCATTTGTAAATGAATAATTAAAACCTCCTAAGATAACTGTGTGGCTTTGGACATCACTGGCTAAGTTAGCAGTGTGATGTGGAGTGCGAGAGCTCCAGAAGTAATTGACTGGATATTAAGTGTAGTTGGAGGGATAGATCCATATTAAAAACATTAAATGCTTTTTAATTTAATATTTAAAACATTTGGTGTTTTTAATGTGCCTGAGGATGTTTGTTATTTTGGTGATACGTGTTTAAAGATGCCGTTATTTTCTGAAGAGCTTGAAACATCTTTTGGAAAAGAGAAACTGTTTAATAACAGGGGAGTTATTATTTGAAAAAAGATGCTAATTTGATATTTGAGATGAAGAGATGGTAAGTTTCTGTGTTCTAATAATTCTTATTCTAGTGATGATGCTGATGAAAGTGAATTAGAGTGATCTTAATGTAATACCTCTGCAATGATACAACTTTCTGTGCCATTTCCATAGGCAGCAATTCAATTAGCCGTAATAACTTTGTAGGAAGACATTTGTTATTTTAGATTTCTGAAACTGTGTTATATTATTATGAATTTCAAACATTCATTGCTATTTTTCTTAAGAACTGAGGATAATTATGAAGTTTATAAATTGAACATTTGAGTTTAAATATGACTTTGAGAAAGTATTGACTTTCTACTGGTTTATGATTGCAGAACAAATCACTGGGAACCTCTGAGAGTTTTTAAAATGCTTTTCATGGTACAATCAATGCTTAAACTAATCAGAATTTATGACAATGTGTTTTGAATCAAAATAATTCTGGTGCTCACTGTGGCACAGATGTATTTTATATGCAAAAAAGAACTTTCTTTTTCCCTGTCTACGAAGTATAACTGCTTGATGCTTCAACTGTGAGAAACTAATTGAAGGCCTAATGTGATGTATAAAATCTTTATTCATAGGTGGGAATTCATACACATTTACATGTGGAAAATTGAAGTACAATTTTATTTATTTTTATTATTTTTTTCTTCTGGCTTTATAATGGTAATACATTAAAGGATTTTAACTTAATAATATACTTAATCTGTGAACAAGCATTCTAAAATTCTTTGCATGGATGCAAATTGATATGGAAATGTAATTTTCAAGTCCTGTGTTCACACTGAATTACATAAATAATTAAGTAGTCTCGCTGCAGCTAGAGTTTCATTCTTTTTGTAAGGTATCAGCCAAGGCTTTTTTTTCACTCCAGAAAGATGTCATTAGATACTGTGTTTCCATAGAGAATTATACAGTTTGCATACAGCGTCTTTTTTAACTAATTAATACCCAGGAAGTACTCAAGAAAAACCCAGAAAGCATTGTGTTTTCAGGTTACTTTGAGGTTGTGGTTAACCTCCTTGAGCACATACTTGGATGGGTCAAAGCAGCTTCGATAGCTGAACAGTATAAGCATAAAAAAAATTAATTTAAACCTACAGCTTTAAAAGATCAAATGTGAAAAGAAGTGATAAATGCTCCAACCATGACAATATTTAAGGCCAGGTTGGACAGAGCTTTGGGCGACCTGGTTTAGTGTGAGGTGTCCCTGCACATGGCAGGGGGTTGGAACTGGATGAGCTTTAAGGTCCTTTCCAACCCAAAACAGCCTGGGATTCTGTGATTCTCTAGATAGTTGAAAGTGTGCTTTTCTTTGAAGCTGTTTTACAGTTAATGTATCCTGTTAGAAGAAAGCATTCACCATCCTTTATTGTGCATCACAGACTGATTGGAATTCAGTTCAGTCTCCTCTCAAAGCAGTGTTGACACTGAATTCAGGCACAGTGCCTTAGGACAGCCTGCTCCAAGAATAAAGCAGTTGTCCTCATAGATCAATTTCTGTGATCCCATTTTCTTTATAGAATCACAGAATGGTTTGGGTTGG
>NW_009930775.1:0-4630 GCF_000696875.1 Nestor notabilis
CGGTGATGTGCCCAACCACGGGGCCGGTGTCCTGAGACACGGTGGCACCCCCGAGCCCTGGCAGCGGGGAGCAAAGGCGCTCGCACCACGCCGGGTGAGAAAGGCCTTCTCTGAGCTGGCTTCTCCCCCTCTGCCGCGGGCAGCGAGGCTCTTGCGCGGGTGATGCTCTCGGATGCAGGATGCAGGACGCGGGGTGCAGAGGCAAATTGGAAACCGAGAAGAGATGTGGGGGTAAAGGAGCGGGGCAGCCCGTGGGGACTCTCTACAGGCGCGATGGGGTGTCCCGGGTACCCCGTGTTTGCGGGTTCGTGCCAGCAGAGGGGGCACAGTCCCCGCCGCGTTCTGTACACCCCTGCGGGCGGGGACACCGGCTACAGCCCAGGGGGACTGTGCCCGAACAACCGCAGGTCTTTCTGCACTTGGCATCCCACATCTGGCAAGTTTTGTCTCCACAGACCTGTGTCCTGCACCCTGATCCTGCTGACAGTCAGTCCGTGGTGCTCCATGGAAGTCCATGGTGGTCCATGGTGGTCTGTGGCAGCCCATGGAGGTCCATTAAAGTCTGTGGTGGATTGTGGTGGTCCATGACAGCCCGTGGAGAGCCATGATGGTCTATGGGGAACTGTGGTGATCCATGATGGACTGTGATGGTCCATGGCAGCCTATGGATATCCATGGTTATCAATGGTGGACTGTGATTGTCTATGCAAGTCCATGGTGGTCAGTGGTGTTCCCTGCACTGCACTGAAGCATGGTAGGCACCAAGGGTACAGCCTTGCCCACCTGCCCTGGGGAGCTCATGCCCATGAGGTTCCCATCTTGTTTTCCATCCAAATCAAAGTTGATGATGGCTTCATTGATGAAAACTGTCTCTGCACCTCCTCAGGTGCAGCAACACGTGCTTGTGGGCTGCAGGGCCCTGCCAAGTGCCCTCACCTCTGCACACAGAGCAGGGCCAGCAACCTGTCAGCACCAGGAGGTGACTGTGAAGAACACAGGTGAGTGCCTGCAGCACAGTCAGCTCCACCGGGGCCAGGTGAAGGAGCCGTGCAGGCACTGCGCTGCCAGGGCACGCATGGCACTGGGTCATGGAGAGGTCTAGCATCAGCAACACCATCCTACTGGAGGCTGGGGGCTGTCAATGGGTTGTGAAGGGGGGCACAGAAAGAGGGCAAGGGTGGAGAAGGCACCACTGAAGGTCCCCATCTCCATCCAGGTGGAAGCCAGGGTCTTGCTGTTTTCTCCATTCCCAGTGCTGGAGGAGCCACCCCATCCCAAATGGGAGGGGAACATCTCCAGAAGATTGGGATAGCTTTGGCCAGGTCGCATGAAACACAAAGGGATGGGTGCAGGCACAAAGGCAACCTTTGCACCTATGGGCTTCCTGTGCTGCTGCTGTCCTGGAAACCTGAAGGGCTCCTAGTTTGGGTTTGGGGTTCATGTGCCAATAGCAGCAAAAAAGGAGTAGAGGCAAACATCTTAAAGGGAGCAATGTGGATGATGAAGCAGCAGTGTCATCTCCCTGGTTCAGGGCAGGGGCTGACCCAGTGTGTCCGTGGGGAGAGCCCCACATCTCTCCATGCCCCAGACCCACGGTGGGACCCCATAAGTGTCCTTGCAGGGCACTGGGACAGGACGTGTCACCCATGACCCTCTTTAGGAGGACCCTGCCCCTGATGAGCAGGGGTACCTGCTGCATTGCTTTCTGCTCCATGTGCTGTGGGACCCCCATGATGGCTATGAGGGGTCCCAGCCCCATGACCGTGTGGTCTCTTCCACCATGAAGCCACCAGCCATCCATGGCTCTTCCTGTAGGGTGTTCCTAAAGCAGGGCACCACCCCAGGGTGCTTCCAACCAACAGCCCGATGCAGGGCACAGTGGGGGATCCATCTTTCTGATCCTGGAGAGAGACTTCAGAAGATCTGTGGGATCCATCCAGGAATGAGAAAGCTCCAGTGCGTTCTGGGGCTCTCCCAGTCCCTGCATCCCACTGAGTCATGGTGCCCAGGACAGGCCTTGGGCTCCCCAGGAGCTCCCCAGCACATCCCACAGGATGGGATCAGTGCTGGTGCCATGGCAAAGCCCCCTCCATCACGGTGTGCTTGCACCCCCGACCTCTCCAGCAGGTCCCCAGGTCCACCATGGCACTTTTTTGGCTGGTACAGCTCCTGCGTGGCCCAGGAATGATCTCCCGGGGTTATTTCTGACTCACAGGACAGGAAGCGTTTTGGGGTTTAAGCCGAGCTGAATAATGTGCTCATTTCCTTGTGCCGACTACAAAGCACCTGCTCCGGGGGATTTATGGAGTGCCGCCTCTCGCGCTCGCTGTGCCGCTGCCCGCACGGATGTTTTCGTGTTTTCGGGATGGCCACCGGGTGCCAAGGCCTGTTTTCCTAAACATGCCGCACGTTTCCTTGAGGGCAGCCCGGGCAAAGGCACGGGATGCATGCAGCACACCTCTGTGCTGGGGTACCCAGGTGCTGGGGTGACAGCACCCTGACAGGGATGAGGGCAGCGGGAATGCGTGGCTAAACACTGGTGCCAAAACCTGGTCTGGCACAGAGCAGGGGTAAATGGCCAAAGTATGATGGGGAGGGATGGAACATGGGGGAGAGCAAGAGACGAGGGTGTGTAAAAGAGGGCAAGAGGGAAAAGGGAGTGTGAGGGAGTCATGGCATGGGGCCGCTCAGACCATGGAGCTCTGTCTGACACCAGCTGTAGTGAAAAGAGACCCAGCCTGGGGTGGGCAAAGCATATCCCACAGACACCATCCCATAACAGACCCCATCCCATGGCTGGGGACCCACAGACACCATCCAACACAGGTTTGTGGAGCCCTTGCAAAATGCTGAGCCAATCCCATGGGTTGGAAACGGCTCTTCCCTTCAAGCAGGATCAGTGTGTGTGTGCCGAGGCCAGGGACACCCATGGGAGACGCAGGGCATGCCAGCACGCCTCCCAGCCCAGCCTCCTCCGGTGTCACCGAGCTCCATCCAGCGGGCAGCAGCGTAAAGTCACATCGAGGTTTCCATCCTGTCCCCTCGGCTTTGTCCCTTTCATGGAGCAACGGCCCCATTGCTTTAGCCCTGGTGGGGCTGGTTCTGATCCTACCTGTACCTCCAGCCTCTGGGAGCTATCCCATCTGGCTTACCAGCAACAGGATGAAGGATGGAGTGAGCCAGTTGTCATGCCCTGGATAGCCCTTTGTCCCCCCTTCCCAGCTTCTGGTTGTCCATCTCTGTCTGTCCCCCCTGCTTGCTTCTCCCTGGGGTCTGGACATTCTGTGGGTGGTTCACAGGTGAGTGAACATAGCCTAAAGCTGTCATCTACCTGCACCCTGCCTGCACCCTGCCCTGGGGGCTCTGGGGCTTGAAGCATCTTGGAGGATTGAGCAAGTGACCCACATCCTGCAGGCGCCGCAGGGCCCAAGACAGCACCGAGGCAGCTCAGCTGAGCGATAAGTTGGGGTTGGGTTTGTTGGGGTTTTTTTCTCTGTTTAGAGAGAAAATAAAGCACTTGTGGGGAGCAGGAGCCAAGCTCCCCAGTGCCTAAAACAGCAATCGCAGCACTTCCTTGGATTTATGGTGTTTGCTTTCACAATGCCAGCCGGGATCCTGTTTGCTTCCTGCTCTGCAGCTGCAATCCCAGCTGAAGGCTCAGGAGATTCAGGTTTTATAACACTCCTGGATCCTGCTGATGGCAACTTGTCCAGCATCACTTATTACCCCCGTGCCTCCCGTGGGGCTGGGGTGAGCTGCTCTCACCCCATCCCAGCACCCACCAGTTTGGGTGCTCACCCCTGACCATACACAGCATCCCATCCTCCAGAAACAGAGGGTCAAGCAGCAGGAGGACCCGACCTTTGGTGGGAGAGAAGGGCAATGCTGTGCCCCTGGTGGGTGCAGCACCCAGGTCCTCTTGGACAGAGCTGCAATCCAAAAGCAGGAGCAGCTCTGCTTGTGGGGATGCTGAGACATGGATGTTACCGTCTGCAGGGTCTGGGGGTGCTGAAGGGTGACGGCTGCTCCTCGCCAGCATTACATGCAGCCAGTCCCTGCTGTTGGCCTCTGCCTGATAAAGTGACTGAACTTACAGTGAGGTACCCCTTCAGCCCCTACATCCCTTCTGTGGCTCTTCCCTGGGTCTCAGCTGTGCCCCAAAGATGTGAGCATCAAAACCAGCCCTGCTTTCTCTCTCTGGGGCAAAACTTCCTGTGGGATGCACTCGCTAGTGGAGGGTGTCAGCTCCTCCAGCCACCGCATCCTTTGGGTGCCAGAGCTGAAGCTCTAGAGCACTGAGCTCAACTCTAGCTGCTGGTTCCCAAGGTACAGGCCCCCTCCTGCTCTGGTTCCCCCATGGGTCCAGGAAGGTGCCCAGGGATGCAAGGAGAAGGGGGAAGGAGCATGGCCTGTAGGGGGAAGAGCTGTGTGGGACCACCAGCCCCAGCCCCAACCCACAGCCACGGGCCCTCTGCATCGTGCCAAGGGGTGTCCTGACCCCCTTTCCTCCTCTGCATTTACCCAACGAACTGTGCTAACGAAATACCCATGGGCCATAAGTGAGCTGGTAGCCTTAATCCTCATTTTGGGAAAACAGAATGGCTACAGAAATCCCAGGAAATCCTCCCCT
>NW_009930775.1:4661-8103 GCF_000696875.1 Nestor notabilis
GTGCCCCTCCACAAAGCAGCACGATGCTCTTGCTCCAGATTCCCAGTGCTGTTTTGGAAGCCTGGCCAGACCATGCAGCCTCCAAATGAAACCCACCACTTCTGTTTAGCATTTGCCGTGCTCGGTGATGAAACCATGATGGATGATTTCATTGTGGCTACCAGCATGCCAGACTGCTTTTTCCAAACACAATAGGAATATTCATTTACCACTCTGACGACGAACACTTTTATCCTCCTTATATAGTAACAGCTCCACATCAAAGGGTGACTTTGATTTGTTGCTGGTACACTTCACCATGTCAGTGTATGTCCTTGTATCCAGCAGATTGTTCATGGATATTCAGACCTTCTCTGATTTACTATCCGCCTTTTCCAACTGATCCCATCCTTGCTGCCATCCAGGCATCACCCAGGGCACTAGGAGAGCACTGGGGTAACTCTCAGAGGGAAGAAGGGGTGCAAACCTGGGGTTGGTGCTTTGGAGGTGAGAGCACAAGATGCAGGATGGGGATGCAGTATGATGGCGAGGGGGCCCAGAGCACCAGCACGACGGGGCTGTGCCTTCAAATCCAAAGGTGGCAAATCCAAAGCGGATAAAAGGAAGCAATTCTTTTTCACTTTTTCACTCCGTGCTTAATTAGGCTGCCACAGGAAAACACTCAGGCCAAAATTTAGCAGGATTCAAGGAGGGATTGGGCATTTATGGGGATGAAAAAAAATACCCAGCTATAATAGCGGGTGCCAACACAAATTCTGGAAGGGATATTCAGCCTCACGCGTCAGGGTGCAAACTTATCCCAAACTCTCAGAAAGGAGGGAGCTTAACGCAGGGAAGATGACCCACATGTGCCATCGCTACTGACACCACCTCCTCACCGGCTGGACCCGCTTCCTGCTGCCGGCAGCACCTCTGACAAGGGCTGGGATTTCTCTTGGCAATTCAGCCCTTTGCTGGTAGCTTTCCAGGGCTCTGACCTGCTCCCTCTCACCTATCCCCTCCCTTTGCCAGCTGATAACAGCCTTATCACTTCGGCCCACAGGCAGCCCCTCTGGGTAAGGGTCTGTGTGGACCATGGGTATGTCTCTGCATGGTGTGGCATCTCATGGCTGCCTGCTTCCACCCGAGCCCCTCAGTTCTCTCTCTTTGTTGACCCAATGCACTTTCCCCTCCTGATTTCATCTGTCCTGTTCCCTGTTTCTGCTGGGGCTGGTCTCCAGCCTCTGAAAGAGGCTGCTCAGCTCCAGCATCTTGTGGGTGCTGCATGTACACAGGCACAGCCCCACTTTCATGGGCACTGCTCAGATAAGCCTTGGGTCATGCCTTGTGCAGAACCTTCCTCACCAGCTCTGCACCACTGGCAATCACTGTCCTGCCTGCTCCTGGCCAAAAAACCTGCTGTCACACCCAGTCCACGCGTGGCCATGAGCCTGGCATAGCTGCAGCCCAGGATGGGGTGAAACTCCCATGTTTTGGTACCCAGGAGCTCAGTACAAGCATCTCCATGCCCACCAAGAATGGCACCATTGCGTCCGACATTGTTTGTTGACAGGACATCTGTGCTGCTCTGGTCTCTGCGCAATGGGATGCTCCCAAATCCTTGGCTGCTGTGAAGGATCAGAGATCAGCGCGACCAGAGGGGAGCCTGGAGCTATCCTGGTCAGGGTCCAGGGTCTCCTGTGCTTACCACGCTGCTGAGGGCAACCCCACTGGGGTCCCTTGGATCTCCCCTTGCTGAGGAGCCTTGCACCCACCGGGGCTTCCAACTGGAGGCATTTCTGGAGGGCATGAATCAGCTTTTCACAGCTTGTTAAAAATCTTGATCCTACCTCTTGTTTTCATGCCTTTCAAATCAGGAAATGAGTTTTACAACTTTTCCAGTGGGGCACAGCTGGTGGCCAGGGTCGTAAAGCTGAACTTTATAAATATCTCTTGTTGGGATCAGGAGAAGAGCATTAAAAAGGCGCTCAGAAAGAGCAAGAGAGATTGAAGGGAAGAAGCAAAGGCAATAGAGAAGCAAGGCAACCTCGGTGAAGAAGCCCAGCTCAACGCTGACCATGGCCATGCAAGCACAGAAGATGGGGTGTGCTTGGCTTTGCCTGCTGCTCTCCCTCCTCCTCCAGCTGCCGAGCTCCCAGGCCAAATGCTATTTCCAAGCTAAAGGTAAGCAGAAAGCTGAGGTGCTAAGAGGCTGATGGGAAGGGAAGGCCTCAGCTTTCCTGGGGCGCTGGGGCTCTGCCCCGTGTGCCTGTGAAGCACAGGAGGGACTGTGATGAGCTCAGGAGCGTGATCACGGGCCAGTGATGAGTGGAAGGAGCAGTCTATAAACCACACAACAGCTCCCCAGGGCTCTGGCTGAGAAACAGCTCGCTGGGCCATGGACCGCTCCTGGCAGGGGCCCGGCTGGGGCTGAGTGCACAGCAAATGGAAGAGGGCTGCCCATCTTTCCTCTGCTGCCGAGATGCTCAAATCCCCAGGGATGCTGGGTATGGCCTCTCCTGGGAAGCAAGGGGTGCTTGTCTCTGCCGCAGGCTGTCAGGGTAGCAGGGAGAGCTGCAGGGCATGGCCAGGGGATGAAGGGTGGGAGCATCACCCTTGGCAGGTGCTTGGGCATCCCATACCTGAAGGGTGGCGGAGAGGCCACCACATGTCTTCTGTACCACAGGGTGGGTAGGAGGTTATGGCATCCCTCATCCCTCCTTCAGGGCACAGAGGTGCCGAGGAGGGTCCCACACACCCCGGCGCAGGCCCATGTGTGCTTATTACCACCGTTTTCTCTACAGCTCCCTGTGAGTACGAGGGGAAGCAGTTCTCCCTCGGGGAGTCGTGGCTGAGCACCAACTGCCTGCTCTGTACCTGCCTGCACCCCATTGGCGTGGGCTGCTGCGAGACGTGAGTGAGGGGAGCAGGGGGTGCTGGGGTGGGATCCTGCGGCCGTGCTGCCCTGCCATGGCACCTTTGTGAGTCTGGTGGGTGCAAACGTGGGGTGCCAGGCATAGGGAACAAGGGGCAGAGGTGGGCAGGAACCCACCGGGGTATTGAGGGTGGTGGGGTGAATGGGGACATTGGCGTGGGCTGCTGCGAGACGTGAGTGAGGGGAGCAGGGGGTGCTGGGGTGGGATCCTGCGGCCGTGCTGCCCTGCCATGGCACCTTTGTGAGTCTGGTGGGTGCAAACGTGGGGTGCCAGGCATAGGGAACAAGGGGCAGAGGTGGGCAGGAACCCACCGGGGTATTGAGGGTGGTGGGGTGAATGGGGACACCAAGCAGGGGCCAAGGGTGTCCCAGAACAGTGAGATGCTGTGGGGGAGCTGACAGCGCCTTCTCCCACAGCACTCAGCACCCCATCGACTTCCCCGACTGGTGTGAAGCCCACTACGACTCGCAGACGTGCCAGATCTCAGTGGTGCAGAAGGCCAACCCCACCCCGCCCTGTCGGTATAG
>NW_009930775.1:8150-10667 GCF_000696875.1 Nestor notabilis
TCAGTGCGACGCAGATAGGGGCTCAGCAGCACCCTGTGCCCCCCCAGCATCACCCTCCACACCTCCCGCATGCTCCAGACCTGCCCCATCCCGTCACTGCTGCCACCTTCGAGGGAAACCACTATCCACACCAGATGGTACTGAGTTAACATTTACACCCTAGCGCTGCCACGGTACGGCTTTGCTTCTGCTTCAGCTCCCTGAACAGAACCAGGGCCCCCTCCCCAAGAGCATACCACGGCAAGGTAGATCCTATGGGATCTCCTCCCAGGTGGGCGGGAAACCTCCAGCTACTAAAGAAAGGGCTACAGGACCACTCTTGTACTGTACTCCCACATCCAGCCTCAAGCTAAGCAGCTCCCTCCTCCCTCCCAGACCCCTGTCCCCCTGCACAGCAGCCACTGGGAGCTCGCTGGGGAGCACCACAGCCCTTTATGCAGGACTCACACACCTCAGCCAGTCCCTTCTCTGCCCCAGAGCACAAGGGGCACAACCCACCTCTGGAACCACTAACACCCCTGCTCCCACAGCTCCCGGGGCTGGAGGGGATCCCCAGCACTGCAGGCCAGCCCTGGGAAACACTGCAAGGGAGCCAGCCCAGAGCGGGTGCCAGAGCAGGGGAACCACTAGATGTCCCCAGGGGAGGTGCCATGCCCTGCTGCAGGGAAGCTCAGTGCCCTGCCAGGTTTGGGGAGCTGAAGTTAATCCACATGTGCCAGGATGGAGCTGGCCACCCTGGCAGCCTGCCCCTGCTGATGCCATGCCTTGTGCTGCGCAGAGCCTTGTGTAGATGTTTCTGTTCTTGCAATAAAGGTATTAAACAAAGAGGAGGTCTCCAGCCTTTTGACTGTTGTGCAAGGTGGGCTGTGTCCACCACTGGGAATACAACAGAACAAGGCTCTTGGGAAGGATGAGTTTTGCACATCCGGCTCTTTATTAGATTTTTATTAACAGAGAAAAACTATGGAAGGTTTCGTAGAAATGGGGAGCTAAGGGTTGAGCAGGGAGACCTCCAAAGCACAGCACGTGTTCACTCCAGCTCCCTAAGGATCCTGAGACCAGCAGGATGCCTTCACACCCAGGAGGGTGGGCAGAGAACAGCTTGTTGTGGATCATCACTGTGGTGCTGCCAGGGCAGAGGATCCCTCCTCCGGGTGAGGGCAGGGTTGTGCGTATGGGACACCCCTCACAAGAGGCAGGATGTGTGCTGGGGCAGGAGAGCAGGATCCCACCCAGCCCAAGCGGACAGACCTCTGTTTGAGGGGTCTCTCTGTAGGGGCACAGCCTTCATTCAAGGCTGGTATGGGGCTTCATTGGAAAAGCTCCCCACTCCTTTCCCTGGGCTGGGTCTTTCTCTCTCAGAAGCCCCTCCAGGGGTAAAGGCACGTCAGGCTGTTCTCTGGGCAGCACATTTCTTTTTGGCAAGTGCTGGGACTTGCACCTTAACCCAGGCAGAGAGGATCCAGCCCCCAGCCAAGGGCTGCAGCACAAGATACCACAGCAAGCACAGTGCTCCTCCACCCACAAGTGGGACACACTTGCCTGGAGCCTGCAGATGAAAGGGACATCGGGATGTGCGTCCCAATGGGATGTGTGTCACCAGCACGCCGGTGACAGTCCTGACTGCCATTCCCATCGGCAGCACATGCTTCAGCACCACAGGTCCCACCAGCTCTCTGCACTTCAGATGGTGATGGAGTTAGTGCTGGAGAACTGAGATACGTAGGAAGCCAGGATGGGGTTGGTGGGAAGGACTTTGATGGGCAAATCCCAGCTGAAAGTGTCCACTTCCATCTGCTCCACCCCAGTCCAGATGATGGCCTCCGACTGGCTCCCACGAACCAAGCAGTTCCCTGCTGACTCGCCGGAGGTCACAAACTCAAAGTGCAGCCTCCACTTCAGGGATACTGTGGGCAAGATGGGGGGTCAGCAGCCAACAGCACAAGGGACAGGGACAGCAGCTGCCTCAATGCTGTGTCCTTGGGGATGTCACTGGACAGCAGCTGTCCAATGCTGTGTGCAAGGGGACACGCAAATAAACCTGCTCCCTCCCACAGGACACAGTCCTCCCATGGGGACAAGCAAGGGGGAGTCCCTTCCCTGGTGCCACTAACCGATGTTGGTGGTGAATCCCGGGGTAGAGCTGAGAGGGATGGGCAGGCTGAAGCTGCTCTGGGCTGTGTGCAGACAGGCCTCCTGATGGCGGGCGTGCGTGCTGAAGGACACAGGCTGCCCGCGCCGGCGCTGGAACTCCTCCTGGATGCTCTCCTCTGTCTGCAGGCTCACTGAGAACTGCAGGGCAGCCATAGAACGGTTTGGGTTGGAAAGGACCCTAAGCTCATCATCCCATTCCAACCACCTGACATGGGAAGGGACACCTCACACTAGGCCATGCTACCCAAGGCTCAGTCGAACCTGGCCTTGAACACTGCCAGGGATGGAGCATTTACTTCTTTGGGCAGCCCATTCCAGCACCTCACCACCCTCACAGTAAAGAACTTCTTCCTTATATCTAAT
>NW_009930775.1:11003-13787 GCF_000696875.1 Nestor notabilis
TTTTCTTTTGTTGCAGCCCAGGATACGGTTGGTTTCTGGGCTCAAGCACACACTGAAGCCGGCTCATGTCAAGCTTCTCATCAACCAACATCCCCAAATCCTTCTCCACGGGGCGCTTGCTCTCACATCCTCACTCAGCCCTGGTGCAAAGCCTCAGGGCCTCCATTTCCTAAACAACCTCAGAACTGGAACCCTTCCCCTCCTTACACCTCAAGGGAACCTCAGCTGGGTCCCACTAGAAACCCCGCAACAGCCCAGTGCCACCCCAATCCCTTCTCTCTCTCCCCCCTGCCTCTCCCCACAGTGACCCCAAACCCAGCACTGACCTGCAGACATGGGATGTCTCCTTCTGAGAAGTTGAAGGTCCCAATCACATCCTCTCCAATCTTATACACGGTCTTGACCCCAAACCCAGCACTGACCTGCAGACATGGGATGTCTCCTTCTGAGAAGTTGAAGGTCCCAATCACATCCTCTCCAATCTTATACACGGTCTTGACCCCAAACCCAGCACTGACCTGCAGACATGGGATGTCTCCTTCTGAGAAGTTGAAGGTCCCAATCACATCCTCTCCAATCTTATACACGGTCTTGACCCCAAACCCAGCACTGACCTGCAGACATGGGATGTCTCCTTCTGAGAAGTTGAAGGTCCCAATCACATCCTCTCCAATCTTATACACGGTCTTAAAGATGCAGAATGTCCCCACCTTGCCACGAGTGTTGCTGATGTTGTACAGGTCTGTGGAGCAAGAAGGAGGCAGGAAGAGAGTTGTGGCAAGACAAGGATCTATTCCATACAGTGCTCTGGGTTAATCACAGAGCCCAGCAGATGTGACCCCTGTCTCCTGTCTGGGTGTGAAGGACAGACCCTGGAGGCAGCATTCCCTTTGAGAAATGCCTGCAGTGGCTGCAATATGCTGGGAAAAGGGTCTCTCTGGCTGAAGTAGGAAGAGCCTGTGACTGGCTGGAAGGAGCCCATAGGAAACTCTGACCCAGGCAGGACCTGATGGAGCTGCTCCACAGCCCCAGCCAGAGCTTTGCTTTGCCAGCAAGAGTGTTTTGCACAAGCCCTGAGCTGTGCTTGATGCCCAGGTTAGGACAGCAGGTTCAAGCAGGGGATATGACCTACGCAGGCTGCGTCGGGAGGTGGCCACCATAAGCAGCTCTGTTGCCAAGTCTGCCAAGCGAGAGTCTTTCTTCAAGCCCTCCTCCGCCTCCAGGAAGGGGTTTGAGGGCGCAACAGCCTCATCCTGTGGGAACTGGTAATCCTTGAGCCCTGGGGAGAAGGAGAGAGTGTTAGAAGGACAGAGCGTAGCCAGACCTGTGCCTGCAGGCAGGGCAGCACATGGCCTCACCGTGCAGCACGAGGACACGGAAGGGTACCCGCAGCAGCTTGATGGGGGAGTTGACTCGCTGGCAACCGATGGTCAGCTTGTACACGTACTTCACTGACTGTCCCCGGAAAGAGGGAGGCCCATCTATGGGCAGCGTCTCACAGTATGAATCTGCAAGGAGCACAGAAAAGATTGAAAGGTTGCTTTCCAAGGCCAAAAGAAAGCTCCTGGAGCTGTTGCTCACAGGCTCCCTGCACTGAGGGTTAGGACCAGCAGTGGTGCTGAGCTATGGACAGTGTCTGGCGCTTTCTGCTATCTCCTCTTTCCCACAGCATGCCAAGAGCTTCCCTGGCTTCCCTGCGCCAGTGCACTGCTCCCCACATCACATGCACCGTCATCCAGACGTTGCTTCCAGCACATACAACCACACAAACCAACTCTTCTGCCTCAAAAGAATGTGAAAGATGTAAAATCCAGGAACTCAAACACATGAGAGCTAAACTTACTCATCACGAGTTCAACCTGAATTTGCCTCTGCGCACTTCCTTCGCACACCGCTTCCACAACGCAGTCACACGCTGCAGCCTCCTCAGGGCTCTGCTCCATGCGGCCCAGAGGTGCTGATCAATACCTCATGCCCCTTTTGATACTGGTTTTGCACAAACCCCAAACTCAGCAACAAAAATTAGCTTCTTCCTGTGTTTTCCTCTGAAGCACCAGCTCTAAACAGCCAAGAAAGAATCAAGAGACCTTCACAACAAGTTGCGGCGTATCCCGCTTGACAGACTGATGACTTGGACCACAAAGCCTCTGTCTCCAAGACCTCTGTGATGCTGGGGCCTGGCTTTGACCACATTCAACCCTCTCGAAGCCCCTTGGCCACCACACAAACCCCAACGCTTCCCGACACAGCATGAGCACTTCTGCAGCCTTCCCAAACCACACTCTGTATAACAAGAAAGGCGCAAACAGTGAACTGTGGAAAGCCTCCACCTCTCTGGCTTGCCCACCATAACACAGATACACCCTGCCAGAGGAAGGACAGCATCCTGCTGTGAAACCACAGATCCTTCCCCACCTCTGGCACATCCTAAACATCGAGTCTTAGATGAAAAGCTAAGGTTACATTTTTAAATAGAACTTCTACATGTAAAATAACAGGACTGGAAGGAAGAAAAAAGCCCATGCTAGCATGTAGCATCCACAGGCTGTCACACCTTAAAACACAGGCCTGCCCCACTGGACCGGGGTGCAGATCAAGCCAAGAACTGTCCTGACAGGGAGGAAAATCAAGATATTTCCAAGGAAGAAAGCAGACTGCTTTTAACCCCCTGTACCAGGCTTAAGAAGAGTGCTCACAAAGACCTTCATGCCCAATGAGGATAATCTGAGCTGAGACCACTGCTGCCGAGGAGGATGGGTGGTTTGTTACCTGGCACAGGAATGC
>NW_009930775.1:13818-20547 GCF_000696875.1 Nestor notabilis
AAGTCCCAGCTTCCGTGCATATCCCAGAAGGAAGCACATTCCTGGCACTATGGATGCCTTCCTTACCCACCCGCTGCACCCTCTGGCTGGGCTCCCAGCCGTGTCCAGGCTGCTTCCATTTCCTCCCCTCTCTGTGATCTACTAAATATTTAAAGGTATTACAAAACCAGAGAGAAGGCAGAAACAGCTACAGAAATTGAGGGCTTCAGAAAATGTTTGATGGTGACAAATCTGAAGAGCTCAGCCTCAGCAGCCTGTCAGATGGATGGCAGATGAGTCAACTTCAACATATAGGCACTATAACAACGGGAAGATATTGGGGAATAAGCTGGTCAGCAACTGAAAACAAGGCCTTTTATCAAGAGACAGCCTGACCTCAGCTATATGTGCCAGCTCTGGCTACAGTTTAATAACACAGTGCTTTGCTGAAGCAGAATTAGGATTTCTTGGGTTGGTTTTACTTTTTTTTTTTTTTTTTGCCTTTCCAAACTGTGCAGCAAAACTCAAAACTTCTGAAAAACAGGAAATGAAGAATTAAGATACACGCCCAGCCTTAACTCTGCCTCCACGGAGCTGGCAAGAGCCCCCAGGAATGATGTGCAGGCTTGCCAGATGCAATCTCGCGTGAGAGGAACAGCTCCACAGGCTGATGGGATTGGTGTGAGCAGCCTGGCAGAGCCAGGGCTGTGTTATGGGGGTTTCAGTGCTGAAAAGCCCAGTGCCACACACTGCAGCATCGCACATGACACATGCAGTGAGTGTGTGCTTTCACAGCCAAGGGCAAAGGCTGTAACATACAGCGAAGGAAGCTCCAAGTGTTGAAGAGTCTGTGTCCTTCCTATGGAGGGGCATCCAGGTGCAAGGCAGACACAGGCTGCCTGTGCTAGTGTCACACACACACAGTACACCGTCACTGGGAAGGACAGAGTACCACCAGCTTAGCTGGGGGCTGAACAGCCTCTGCATGCAAAGCCAGTACACAAGGAAATCCCCTCAATCCATCCCAGCCACCTGGAGGTGGGACTGTAGGCACTGATCTGCTCTCCCAGAAGACTGACCAGCCTGAGATGCACCAGGAAAAGGGGCTTACCCCTGCTCCCAGGGAATGGATGCTCCAGCCCCACACTGGCAGCAGTGGTAACACAGGAGAATGCAGGTGAGCCTCATTCCAGTCAGGCCCCTTCAAGCCTAGAAAGGCAGGAGAGCCCAGCTTCAAAACCAGCCCGTGGCTCCTTGATCTCACCTGCAGCTCTGCTCTCACCTCCCCAAGAGCTCAGTGTTCCAGCGGAGTCCCCTCCACCACAGGCACTGCCTCCCTGCTCCCTTTGCTCTGTGAATTGAGATGTCTCCATCAACCATCCCCAGCAGACCCCTAGGACAACCTGAGGCAGCTCTCCACATGCAGCCTGCAGTGCCCAACTGTGTGCTGTAACTGGAATGCACAGGAGGTCCCACATGAACTGAGAGGCTGGGTCACGCAGCCACTGACCAAGAGACAAAAGCACGTACTCGTATTTTCACAGCTGCCTGCTCAGGTATAAGCAGTTGCCTGGAACAATGAAAGTGAGTGGCTGCAAACTCCTTGTGAAAAGGATGAAGATTTCTCTAAAAAGCAAAAGGGAAAGCAGGAGGAGAATTTAAAGACGACCTACTGGAAAGATACTTCTGGAGGCTTTGGAGACATGGGGAGCTTTGAGCAGAAGGAAAATGCTCACATTTACAGCAGAAAAAACAGAAGCAGCAGCAGACTGATCTCCAGGACAGCCACAACCTGAAGAGGAAGCACAGACTCTACCGAGCCTACATCCCAAGAACACTCTGGTGTGGCTGAAGAAGTAAAGGTGGGGAAATATGTGTGGGTGTAAACGTTCCCTTAGCTGCAGCCAAGTATTTCAAAACTTTTCATACCTTACAGCTACACAACGGACCCAAGGCAAAGGCCACGGGCAGGACTGAGAGACACGTTGCCGTATGCAGCACTCATATAGTGGAGAAAAGACTCTGGGTGATGCAGCATGCTGTTCCTCAGCACTCATGCTCCCACCAAAGCACCTTGGTTTAGGAAGCATCAGGGTCTGCCACTTGCAGCACTCAGGTCTGCAGAGCCAGCTTTGAGAGCAGGGGTTGCCAAGGGCAAGCTGTCTCAGGAGGGGAAGAGAAGGCACGACTCACAGGACTTTGACTCCCCGGGGTCCAGTCGCAAGTCACAGAAGAGAATCTTTGGTGGGGTGGACAGGATACACTGACCCCGCTCTCCTGGAAGAGAAGAAGAACCACATGAATGCTGCCCAGCCTCGGGCTGTGACCAGGCCAGTCAGACAGGGACACCTCAAGCCCCAGTCAGATCATGAGACATTCCAAAACAACTGGACAGACAACCCTCCAAGCTTTTGCTCCAAGCTAGTGCCACTTTGATCTCAGTACTAGCAAGCTCCTGCAGCGGCCATCACCAGGGAATTGCACAAGGAAAGCAACACAGACTGGCCACTCACTTCATGCATTCTGATCTCAAGACACATGTTACAGTCCATTTGATTCCTGCTTGCTGTGCTCTCAACATCCCTACCCAGGGCTACAGGAGTGGCACTCACCTCTGTTGGGGACAAAGACTGTCTCATTCTCTGCCTGCACGTCGTGCTTGCTGCCATCAGAGGGAGGGAGTGCTACCCGGTTCTCGCTGGTGTGAAACTGGCAGTGGATCTGGGCACTGGCCCATGCCAGCATCTCACTGCAACAAAGAAGAGCAACAGTCATGTCTGTGCTTCAAACCTGGGCTACTGCAAGCATGAACTGGGAGAAGAGCAGCTCTTGCTGCTCAGCTCCATGTGGGACTGCTTGTCTGGGAGAAAGGACTTGCTTCATGGTCACTGAAACCACTCACGCAGCCCTCCTCCAAACAAGCCTTTGGAGCAAGCTCGAGCTGGGGTGCTGACACAAAGCCACTTCCACTCCATTTGCTGACAGTAGTTTCACCCAAAGCCTGGCTCTGGGCACAAGGGCTCTAGTTTAGCTGCAATATTTGCAGCCTAAGCCACAACACCTCGGGCACAGCACAGACATGGAGCGAGGAAACATTCCTGCCCTGAGAAGCCCACTGCACACATGTGGCAGAAGACAGCCAGCAGTGCAGGTGGGCAGCCACCCCTCCCATGGGGACAGAGATAAGATGGCCTGTGCAGAAGCTCACAGCGATCCTCTGGCAAGCACACTGAGGTCAAGCATCCCAAGATCCGGTCCCAAGCCTTACTCACTGAGTCGTTTTTCTCATCATCCACAGCTTGGGACTGGCCACAGGCTGCACTCTTGAGAGGACACCTCTAGTTCTAGTCACACATGGGCTAGGCCTGGCAGAGGACTTTTAGTCACAAAAAGCTAAATCCCAAGCCAGAAGTAACACAGGGAGCAGCACTGCGAGGCGCTCCGGTCATAACACAACCATCAGGGAAGTGGGCAAATTCAAAGGCAACAAGTACCTGCAACCTGGGGTCAGCTGCCCCTGCCCACAGCAGCCGGCTGCCCCAAACTCGACACTCTTATAGTGGTAGTAAAGGTGTCATTCTGCCCCTTCTCTATACAGCCAAAAGAACTGGCATGAAAACGAGCCTCATACGAGTTTTGGACTCTGCTATGACACCAGTCATTCCACAAGATTACTTCCCATGGCATTATTGACACCTTTCAGTTCCCAAAACACTCATGTATTTTATTTCAATAGCAGCAGAACTTTTATTTCAATCAGCCAGTGTATGGTTCCTCTGGTGTTTTCTAACACCATGATCTGATTAGTAAGCACTGACACCACTTCAATGTGGCACAGGGATTTTTTGTGGCACACGGGTATCTCTCAATGTGACACATCAGAGCAGTTAAACGTCCAGATGAACCAGAGAGAGAGGCGTGCTGCATTTGTTTCAGCTGACTAACAATGTGCTATTTGATCTTCTGTATGTGCTGTCTGCCTCTACACAAACACGTGTTGGTTACTCTATCCAGCTACCTCTAACCCCAGTAGACATTCTGTATCTTCAAAAGCACCAGCATAGCTTTTCCACAAGGGCTGCCATAATGTTGTAAGGTGTCTGGAAATGTATATGGTACCAGAGAAAAACTCCTTCTTAAGAGATAATATTTACTAATTTTATATAAAGGCCATGAATACATACATTTATATATTTTATATAAGGGCCATGAAGATGATGAGATGGCTGAAGCAGCTCTGCTCCAGAGACAGGTTAGGGGAGCTGGGACTGTTCAGCCTGGAGAAGAGAAGGCTCCTTAAGGGGAGACCTTGTAACAGTCTTCCAGTACCTAAAACGGGGCTACAGGAAATCTGGAGAGGGACTTTTTACAGGTCCTGTAGGGATAGGACAGAGGGGAATGGCTTTGAACTGACAGAGGGGAGACTGAGAAGTGATCTTAAGCTGAAGCTCTTTACTGTGAAGTGAGGTGAGGTGCTGGCACAGGGTGCCCAGAGAAGCAGTGGCTGCCCCATCCCTGGCAGTGTTCAAGGCCAGGTTGAACACAGGGGCAACATGGTCTAGTGGAAGGTGTCCCTGCCCATGGCAGGGGCTTGGAACTAGATAATCTTTAAGGTTCCCTCCAACCCAAACCATTCTGTGATTCTATAAGCTCAGCATGATTACAGTACCTTCAAATTCAAACACTGTATCTTTCTGTGCTGGTGCTGAGGTCACTTCCCTCCTCTCTTACCTCCCTCTGAGGCTCCTGCAGCCCACAAGGGCCACGCTCCTCACAGCCTTTGGGCAGAAGAGCTTTGTTTCTTGTACACCTCGTACACCACCACCGATTTAACTTCCTGACATTTACTGACTGTCCTTTAGTTCTGTCCTTACACTTGAAATGCGTGCTTCTCAGTTCCACCACCTCCCCCACAGCTTGTGACAGCCCCGAAAGTTCCTAGTCCCTGACAGGTCTATCTGCCTGTTGCAGTGACTGTGCTTTGATCTGTCTCCTGCCTTTACGCAACCCACAGCTTCAATTTCCAAACCACCAATCTATTTGGTGTTGTCACTCATATGACTTCGCCAGGTATGGTCAGTTTTGGTTGCCTGCTTCTTTATTTAAAAGACTTTCCTTTTCCAAGTGGCAGTTTTCTGCGGACCAGGACATACATGAAGTTCCCAAATGAAGCTCCTGTAACTGTGCTGTGACCCTCCAGAACTGCTCCACTTGTGGTCCCACACATGTCAGAACTGGTCAAAACAGCACTGCCACCATACAAGACAGAACTCTGGGAAGCTAGACATGCACCACAGCTGAATTTGACAGCTAGATTCAGCAGGCAAGGTGAACCAGGAAGAAAAAGATGAAAAGTTAAGGAAAGCAATAAACAAAGAAGCCCTACGGCAGTTATACAAGACACTGCTTTGGTGCTGCTGAGGCTGCACCACCAAAACAATTACGTGTAAAATGCGTGCTGCTGATGAAAAGATGCTGAACCTGACAGGTCTGGGAACGGATGCTTCCCAGGAAGGGCTCAAGATGAGAAAGCACTCTCCACCCCTGGGAGAACCAGACAAGGCCACACACTCAGCGGACATGGATGCTTTGGGTGACTACTTATGATGTGGAGTCACCCAGTGTGAGCTAATATAGGAAGCTCCCTTATTGTCATGTTTCCTCAACACCTCTTTCGGGCACAGCAATGATAAGGGAAGATGCAGCACTCAAATGCTGAGCCACAGAAAACGCTCTGGGCAGTGCTTGCCCCCTTTGCCTGCCAGCGCTGGAGGCAGGGATAGCACTGATGTGTCAGCACAATGCTGGATAGAGAGAGCACCTTCCATAAACATGACGTCTGGATGTTGCCCTGGGAGACTGTCACCCTGGTGTAACTAGATATCCCACTCTGACAGCCAGTTTGGCTTCATTTTCTGCTGGTAACCCTGTCACTGAGGGCCCACCTGAAGAGCAGTTAAAAGCACCTTTAACTGCATATCTTTTTTTCTTGTCTCTTTCTTGAGGGCAGAAAACCAGAATGATTATCTCAGTTTCAGCCCTGAAACAGCAATGGCACAAAGCACTCTTAAGGGAGTACCGCAGGCAGGGAAGTCACCAGTGGCTGAGCTGCCACCACTGCCCCACAGGGCAGCCATGACCACATCTGGCTGCTCGGGAAGGAAGGAATACCATTCCCTCTGGAAGCACCCAGAGAACTCTGCCACAGAGGCTTCATGCATGGAAGGGCTCACTGGCGCAGGCTGCTAGATGAGGCTGATAACGGGTTGGTGAAAGTGATCACACACTCCAGCACCTCCCCTGCCAGGAACACAGGCCCACGGCCCAGCTTGGCCAACACTTCAATCATGGCTTGGACAGCCCTGCTGCACACCTGCCAAGAAATAAAGGAACAGTAAGCATGGAGGCAAGGCTAGGTGGTGTAACAGAGGGGGATGGCAGGAGTCAGGCCAGGCATGTGCACACAAGCAGGGCACGGAGAGCCCCAGCTCTAAACACATACAGCATACAGACACGTACAGCACACAGGCATGCACAGGGGTCAGGGACAGCTCTGTCCTCGCACACAGTCATACATAAACACATACATACATACACACACACACTAATACATAGGTACACACACTCTCCTCACACACACACGGCGGGGGGGAGGGCACAGACAGCCCCAGCGCCCCACTCACACACGGGGCACAGGCACATGCACGTACCTACACACACCCCCGTCACCGCACACAGACTCAAGGGAGC
>NW_009930776.1:0-5375 GCF_000696875.1 Nestor notabilis
CCATACCTGCAGATCCAGCTCCAGGTAGTGCCCGGATGACACCGGCAAATTGGAGAGGGCGGAGTGGATTTTCCCCAGGAGCCCGAAGGAGACGACACCTGGGAGAGGCCAACAGGGCTGGGCAGAGCCGGCTGCTTACCCAGGAGCCTACCAGGGTGCTGTGCCCGTGCTGGTGCACGGAGCCAGAGGGTGGGGAGCACAGTCCTGCCCAGCCTCGGCCCCAGCACTGGAGAAGCACAGAACAGCCTGGTTTGGGTTGGAAGGGACCTTACAGCTCCTCCAGCTCCAACCCCTGCCACGGGCAGGGACACCTTCCACTAGAGCAGGCTGCTCCAAGTCCCTGTGTCCAACCTGGCCTTGAACACTGGAGGACAGCAGGATCAGGAGGGTTTTGCCATGTCAGGCACAGGGGTGAGCCAGGACTGTGCTCCCCACAGCAGCTCTTGCTGTGCAGAGCAACTCCTCCCATAGGTCTGGCTCCCCTGAGGACCCCGGGGCCTGAGGAGGTGGCTGGAGACACAGAGCTCAAGTGTCTCTCTAAAAATTAATATAGAAAAGACAATTGAACGACTTACGGTTGAGGAATTGAAGCTTAATGTTGATGATACTGACCCAGATGTTCACCAACGGGCAAAGCTGCAACGGGAACAAGTGGCACAGCCTTGGTGAGAATACCACGGGTGTAGCAAGACGTTTCTCTAACACGGCTTGAGATTCACAGGTTTAAATCAAGGTAGAGCAATTGGCTCCTCACAGTTTCCTCCATGGAAAAAAGCAATATCAGTTGTTCAGCCCTTGTCTCACAGTGGCACCAATTCTATTGAACAGAATAAAGGGTTTTCTCAGCAGCCCCTTTTCTCTAAGCGAGGCTGTCACCCCTGCTCACTGCCTCGGAACCAGGAGGCCTTTCACAGAGCCATTGGGTGCAAATTATCCTGTAATACTGAGTGATGGCATTTGAATTACTCCTGATAAATAAATCCTGGCGGTAAGAAAGATCAAGAAAGTTTGGAAATTCACTTATGGGTTGTGGCTGTGTGTCTGTGCGTGCACATACACAGTGTGTGTGTAAATCTGCTGGACAGAGATGGCAAGAGCTCTAGTAAGTGCAGCTTCTGAGAAGGAAGGACTTCCAGGCACTCACCAGTGCAGGTATGAGAGACCGGAGAGAATTGTTCAGCAGACTGCTGACGATATTGGTGAAAAACCTGGAGAGGGACGAAGGCACAAAAATTACCAGGGAAGGTGTCAAACCCAGGGCTTGGCATCAAGACAAGCCTGAGCTCTGCCACGCTGAGCGCTGGGGAGCAGCCCCCGTGGCCCGCTCTTAGCTCTGTGCTAAAAGATGCTGCAAGGCCACAGCTCCCCCAGGCTTCAGCAGTAATTACTGACGCTCGGGACTTTGCTACCAGCTTCTCAAAATCTGGTTGCTAAAGTGTAAATCTGTGCCCAGGTTTGAGGCTGAAATTCTGCCCCACTGCAGACTTGCGGAGAGCTGACCCACGGCGAGTCCTGCCTCTTGTTCTAACCATTTCCCAGTGCATGTATCAACCACAGAGCCACAGAATCCCAGCCTGGTTTGTGTTGGAAGGGAGCTTAAAGCTCCTCCAGCTCCAACCCCTGCCACGGGCAGGGACACCTTCCACTAGAGCAGGTTGCTCCAAGCCTCTGTGTCCAACCTGGCCTCGGATGAGCCCCCGGCAGGCACAGAGGGGTTGGGCTGAGCTCCTGAGTCTGTCCTTGCCAAATCACCTCGGGGCTCGGTGCATGAGACCGGCCCATGGTGGGGACGTGCCCACACTCACCCCTTCCTCAGGTTGACGTTGAAGCCCACAAGCAGGTTGTTGCAATCCTTAGACACCAGTTTGAGGTCCCCGGGGGTGTCCTGGGTCAGCGCGATGTGGGACGTGATGTTCGTTTCCACCGAGGAGCCGCTCAGAAACTGAAAAATCCTGAAAGAGAAGGAAGCCCCTCAGCGGGTTACGGAGGAAACCGGAGCAGCACGTGGCTGTGGCGGAGCCGCCGGACCCGGCTTAGCTGGGGCGACGCTTTAGTCTCACCAGCGTCTGGGGATGTTTCTCCATCACCCAGGAACATCCCGTCCTCCCCTCTGCCGCCTCCTCCCCGGTCCTGCTCACCCCGGCAAGCGGAGCACCAGCTTCGAGTACAGGTTCAGCACGAACTCGCTGCCATGAACGACCTTGCACGACACTCGGACGTTCTCGAGGTTCAGCACCTTCAGCCTGGGTCAACAGCAAAGCAAAACGGCCTTGAGACAGCAGGATGAGCAGAAGCAGACCCCACAGCCCCATCTCACCCTCTTCACCTGTTACCTATGTGGACATTCCCAGTTAAAAGTGAAGGTGGGGAAGGGACAGCTTCAAAGCAGGGTCAGTTTGCTCAGGACTGTGTCCTGCTGGAGATACCCCCACCTCCCAGGGTGCCCATCACAGTGTCACATCACTCCCGTGAGAAAGGCTTTCTCCATCTTTGGTTGGGATTTCCCCATCTCAGCTCCTCACATGAGCCCAGGACTGGCAGTTGGTATAAGAGGGATGAGCTGGTCCCCTGGAGCACCCCCTTAGGGAAACCTATCCTCTGGACTGACCTGTTACCCTGCAGCGAGCACCACCCCTGTGCTTCAGTGCCCGCTTACCAGGAGAAGTGTGTTGATGTGCCAGGGACTCCATTGTCCAGCAGTCTTCCTGCACCCAGCAGTCCTCCTCCACCCAGCAGACCATCAAGACCAAGGATACTTCCATTGCCCAGGAGACCTCCTTTTCCAAGCAGCCCTGTGCCAAGCAAACCTTTCTCTCCAAGAAGGCTTGTATTGCCGAGGAGGCCATTGCCAAGGAGACCATTGCCAAGGCTTTCTCCACCAAGGATGCCTGTGCCAAGGACACCATCTCCACCAAGGATGCCTGTGCCAAGGACACCATCTCCACCAAGGATGCCTGTGCCAAGGACACCATCTCCACCAAGGATGCCCGTGCCAAGGACACCATCTCCACCAAGGATGCCAGTGCCAAGCAGACCGCTGCTGCCAGATTGTCCTCCTGCAACAGTCACACCCCCATTACTGTCCTGGCTTTCACTGCCCAGAAGCCCTCCTCTCCCAAGCACACCCATGCCAAGTAGACCTTCCTCACCTAGGAGGCCTGTCCCAAGGACCCCAGAGCTGCTGGATTGTTTTTCCGCATCAGCGGAATCTCCACTTTCTTTTCCACTAGGACTTCCTGTGCTAAGGAGGCCGGTACCAAACAGGCCACCTTCACCAAGAAGACCTGTGCCGAGCAACCCACTTTTTTTGCTGATGAGACCTTCACTGCCAAGAACACCAGTTCCAAGCAGACCTGCACCGAGGAAGTCCCAGTTACTAATCAGACTTACGCCTGTGCCACAATGCTCCCATGGGAAAGGCGGAAAACCTTGGAGCTCACCGTCTTTGGGTTGTGCTGGGCTCAGCCCTAGGGCACTGCCCAGGTTGAAGAGGCCCTGGGAGGGGGGCAGGAGGCCTGTGACAAGGACGAGACACCAGAAGTGCAACATCTCCTGACCTGGCACCTGTGGAGAGACCCACATCAGTTAACATACCAGTCCCATCCCATGGGAATCGGCAGCGTGGGCACCAGTCCGGCTCTCCACCCTTCACGTGCTCTGCTCCCAGGTGGTGGGGCAGCTCCCCCCTGGACATACACCCAGAAAGGTCAAACTGCTGCTGGTTATCAGGGAGCCACTGAAGCACGTGTCCATGCCCATGGGCTACCCCACTGCAGAGCTGGTGCCTGACATTGCAGGGAAGCTTGGAGGGACAAAATGCCATTTAAAAAGAGCAAGAGGACAGAGATAAGGCAGGAAGACCTTGTACTGAGAGATGGACAGCTTCCCACCGCTCCGAAATGGCCCTGAAAGAAGAGCACTCAAAGGGATGCAGCCGGATAAAAAATGGTCCGTGTCAAAGTCACGTCCTTCCCCCTGCTATGAAGAACACTGTGTGTTATCAAAGCTCACAGCACAGCCAGACCACAGTCACTTTTCCATGGGCAGGTTGTTTGCTCTTCTCATCTTGCTCCATTCGAGCTATGAAAAGAACCCATTTTCCCTGAATTTGATCTGCCTCTAGTCAAAAGAAAGCACCTTCAAGGACCTTGTGTTCCTGGACATCTTGGGGTTGCAACCAACACTGCAGAGTGTTTGTTTAGGCACAGAAAGCTGCTTCCAAAGACATGAGAAGAGGAAACCAGTGAAGTGCTGCTGTGGGTCACATTTCAGGAGCACTCACTCACCCGCAGCACCCATGTGCTGGGCCTTGCCTCAGCTTTCCCTTCTGAGAAAAGCAGTGTACGGGCTGAGGATTGCAGAGCTTCAGCACTGAGGAACGTCGCTATTTAGGTCAGACTGAACAACTGCGTTATCTGTTCCAGGTACTTTGAAAACAATCCCTCTATGACAGTTCCTGACGCAATTAAATTAGACTTTAATTCACTAGTCTGTCTTTGCGATTTTCCCTTTGATCAGCACGTAATGATGCACAGTTCCTGTAGCTGTGATTATTGAACAGGAGAGGAGGAGGGAGGCTCAGGCAGCTCCTATTGAAAAACGTGTCAAATAAAATCAGGGGGATTTGTTGGAGGGTCTCTGCAAGATGTGCACAGCATTGCAAGAGGGTCCCCCAGTGGCTCTCAGGTCTTGCAGAAGAGCTCTTAGAGAGAATACGTGACAAAGCAGACAACTGCCGCTGCAGTTATTAACAATATCTATCAGGTTGCTGTCTCCTTGGTCACACACATTTAAGCTGAACATCTTGCACATGCAAAATTCATGTATGGCTCTGCAGATGAACGCTTGTTTTATAGCAGCTGAGATGAGACCTGATAAGCTGAAAATGGTTCTGAATTCTGGTCACCAAGAGCATGAAAAAACCAACCCCCCGTCACTTCCGCTGGCTCAGTCGTAACATAACAACAAAAATAAACATGGAATTTGACAAGTAAGAGCTCTGCTGGCTTTAAAAATTAATTTTCATAAATTATTAAATGCTGCTACAGAAATCAAAGGAAAATGTCATTAAAATTCTTTCTTTTACAGCCAAGTTACACTTTGCTGCAGGTCACCCAACGGGAGCAGTTGCTCCGTGGCCACGGTACCGTAACGCCACTTACCTGGAGCCCTTTGCTGCTGTGGTGGTGCTGCTGCCCGTGGCCTCTCAGCAGGGCTGGCTGAGAGGAGCAGCCTTATATACCCAAACTGCAGGAACCAGGAAAGTCCAGGGAAGGATGAAGCGGGATAGTTCCTTCTCACTGGCTGTGAAGTGTGAACCCTGCACCAGCCTGACCCCGCGCGCTGCACGTAGCCGTGGCGGTGGGCTGTGGACA
>NW_009930776.1:5446-8691 GCF_000696875.1 Nestor notabilis
CTGCCCCCTGGGACCAGGGCAGTGCCACCAGAACTGAGGGTGCAGCAATGCACCCCTGGGTGCTGGCACAGGGGCTCATGTCCTCGGGCAGGGGATGCTCTGGTCAGTCTCCATCCCAGTCAGTGCCATGCGGCTCCTTGCACATGGTCCAGCGAGGCTGGTCATGGTCATGGCCATGGCCATAGAAGAGACACGGGCCATGGCCAACACAGGCTTTTGCTGCTCGTGGCTACTTGATGTCTCTCTTGCTTTGCTCTCCCAAAGTGAAGCAGGAAGTTGCTGGTCAAGGTAGAAATCTGTGACCCCTCATTCTCCCCCCTCTTCTCTTCTTTCTGCAAGCAGCCCCGTGAGCATCCCCTGAACTCAGTTACTCTGAGCCACTTCAGATCCCTGGGGTGCAGGGGGATGCTGGGGATGCTCCTATGTCTTTGGCTAAATAGAGTCCCAGGGATGGCTCAGGGGATGCTCAATCATTCACCAAGGACAGTGAGAGGTGAGCAGTTACCTCCCAGAGAGTTAATTACATACAGAAACAGCACAAGGCAGATTAAAATGAAAAGTTAACACAAACTAGGAGTGTGTGGATTTAGGGCATACCAGCTGTGCTGGGAAAACTGCCCGTCACCCAGAGGAGAGCAGGAGATGGGTTGTGCCTGCAAGAAAGATCTCGACAGTTTAAAGAAGGCTTGAGAAACAGCAAATAAAAGAAAACGGGGAAATGAACACAGAGGGAAAGCTAAAAGGAGCATGAAAGATGACAGGAAAAACCTGTTTCCAGGTGGTTTTCAGGGTGGATCTGGACTGGACAGGGGCAGGACAGACTCTAAGGCAGCAATATTACATCTGTCCCAGAGCAATAGGCAGCTCTAGAGCCTTAAATTAGCAAAGGCTTCATTGCTCCAACAGGAATGAACCGCAGGGAAGAGCCTGGGCATAAAGAAACTGTGGTAGGGTCACCAGCACAGTGGGGGCCATGCTGAGCCTTGGGGTTCACTGGAACCACCCACCCCACAGGCTGGAGCACCCACTGTGGCTGTAAAAAGGGATGGACTTTGTTACACCCAAGCACAAGAACATAAAATACCCCCGGATCCTTCTGAGCATCCACAAAAGAGTCAAATCATAATGTTTGGAGGCAAAACCCACCAGTGTTGCTTCTGTTCCCAGCAACGTAGGTGGGATGCAACGTTTGCATGGAGAAGACCAAGTTGCTGTGTTACTGTATTGGGTATGAAGAGCAACGTGATGGGGACCCTTCAGCAGGCTGAGCTCCTGTCACTCCGAGGGCAGACAGGGAAGCCCAGGGCTCCCTTCCCAGGCCGGTGTCCCCGGCTCACACCGACAGCAAGATGAGATCCTGGGGAAGTGAAGGGGTTCCATTCCCTCTGGAATCCCCTGCGCAGAGCCATGGAGCTGAGCCGCCGTCGGGAGGACACTGGGGCACGTCTGAAGCACTTACTTCAATGATGTCGATGTCAGCGTTGGAGAAGTCAATGTTCAGCAGCCTGGGGAGGGGAACCCCCTCTCCCAGCACCTCTGTGGGGCATAACCCAGCCCAGGGCACTGCCAGGCAGGGTTCACTGCCAAGCCTCAGTCCCCAGCTCCATCCTCCCTGTGTGCAAACCCCCCTCCGCAGGGTTCTCCAGAAAGGCTTTGGTGTCATGGGACTTGGCAAAGCCTCCTGTCACTGCTGCTGCCAGCAGAGCAGTGAGAGCTGGGGGGCTGCTTCATGGTGGGAGGGTTCACCTCCAGCAAAGCCCTCCCACCCCAACCGCCCCCCCAGTGTGGGTCAGTCCTGCCGGCTCCTATCCCGTGCAGTGAGGTGAAGCTCACTGCAGACACAGGTAGCACAGACACTACAGGGAGGAGGCAGGAGACGTTCTTACTGTTCACTGCAGGCAGGAAGGCAGCATCGAGAACCTGGCCAATGAGTGTGTCCAGGAGTGAGACCTGCAGCAGGGAGAGGGGTCCCTTAGTGCCACCGCTGGTCCTGGGGCCTCACCCTGTCCTGCAGGAACCACCCCTGCAAACCGAACGTGCTCTATCCACGTTTATGTTGCCACAGGGGAGCCCAGGATCCCCCAGCTTTTCCCATTGTCTCATATCAGACACAGAGATGAGCATCCCTGGGCACATCCTGAGGGGACATCAAGGGACACTGCGGGATGTCCTGCTGTTCACAATGGACCCAGAACCTCGCAGTGAGGATCTGTCTGAGAACTGCTCGTGGATCATCTATGGGAAAAGTCCACCTTCAGAGATGACAGAAAGGTGCTATTCAAAATAGGACACAGCCCCTTATTTCTCCTAAACCAATATCTATCAGCACTTCACTTTCTGCAATGGGTTTTGTGTGCTGCTGATGCTGCTCATGTTCTTACATCAAAACCACCGATGGATGAGGACACCAAGGAGAGGTCGGCCCTGCAGGAGGAGGCAGAGGTGAGAAAACCCAAGCAGTTCCTCTGATGACCCAGTCCTGTTGCTGCCCTCATCCCTGCAGGGCCATGCCCATGGACCCCCCCAGATGAAGACCAGTGTCCTACTTCTTCAGGCTGACGCTGATCTTCAGTTTGTTGTCCTCGACTGAAAACCGGGCCAGCAAGAGGTGTCCTGTGGTCAGAGAGAAAGGAGAGGGCAGGGGGGCTCCCCCAGGCCCTGCCTGGCCACCACACATCAGATGCAGGTCCCATCCACCGGCACCCCATGCCCACCGTGCAGGGAGCGGAACTGCAGGAGGGATTCCTGCATGGATTGTTCCTTCATACCTACAATATTGAGAAGGCAGAAGGGCTTCTGGACACCCCCTGGGGGGTCGCCGTCACCTCTGCTGTAGCCATGAGCTGGATCACACCTTGATTTTCCTTTAAGGCCACCTCTGGTGCTTCAGGGACCGTGATTTTCAGCAGCAGTTGGCATGACCTGGGGAACTGCAGGAGGGATTCCTGCATGGATTGTTCCTTCATACCTACAATATTGAGAAGGCAGAAGGGCTTCTGGACACCCCCTGGGGGGTCGCCGTCACCTCTGCTGTAGCCATGAGCTGGATCACACCTTGATTTTCCTTTAAGGCCACCTCTGGTGCTTCAGGGACCGTGATTTTCAGCAGCAGTTGGCATGACCTGGGGTATGCCTTGAAAACCTGCCAGCAGCCAAAAGTGGAGAGCTTCTGGTGGCAGAAACCCATAACCGGGCTCCACAGGGGGTGTTTGCACAGGGCTGCCCTGATCTGATCTCTGACTGCT
>NW_009930777.1:0-10758 GCF_000696875.1 Nestor notabilis
ATATATAAAATAAATAGGCATATTTCTTTAGCTTCCTTCATGATTGTGTGAAGAGTTTAATTTCAAGGCTGTAGCAGTGTTTCTCTGTTATCCACTGTTTTCTTGATTGTAATATGCCTCTACAGCATTTAAGAACCCAGAATCTTTTTTCCCTTATTAGTGAGACTTCTCAAACAGTATCCTCTTTAAGATGACTGTTTAACTTATAGTAAAGTCTTCCTATTACCAATGAAATAATTATGTCTGCCTAAAAGCACTTCTTTTTTTCTTCAATATAAATGTTACAAACCCTTCCTTCTATTTTTGCAAAATGATTCATAAGAAACCATGTAGAACATAGATGTATCCAGATAGAAAATGTTACATGTCCTCCCACATATAACAATGAAATGTGTGTTTTCCTACTAAGATTGCAAATACTTCATTGATGTCTGCATATAATTAAACGTGTTAGATTTTCTTTCCGGCTCTACTTAATGGCAAATGTTTCCTGAATGCCAACAGCTGTTATTAGGAAAATACTCCCTTATCAACCTGCTGCTTCGGCATAGGTTGCTTTATATAAAGCTTAAGAACACTGACTTTTCTTGCCCTAGTAACGCTAGAACCATTTCATGCATTAAAAGTTCATTAAAAAAGAAAAAACAGTTGCATATAACAAGTTGCTTTTCTAGCAAGATAAACTGATATAAAAATTAAACTTAAACCATGAAAACTTAGTCACATTTTTCATGGGGGTTATTAGGTAGGATATAAAGCATCTGTTCTAAACAGAGTTTGCACTAATTACCATAAAACTCTTAGAATTCTAAGAGTTGTTCTTTCACCAATTTGGTTCTATTTCATGTGCTTCCAGCATTATTAATTCAATTTCTCTACATCCACTGAGGTTTTGGCCTGTTAGAAAAACTTCCACAGCCCTCAGCCTCCCATCTGTTAATCTTGCCTATAGAAACTACCTCTCATGCTGCATAAGGTGACAAGAATGTGCACACAGTCCCCAGCAGACTGTATGGAATAAGATAGTCTGACTCAAGTTTTCTGTGCGTTTTGTATTCTGCATTTGTCTTCCCTCACATTGCATGGAGTGTTATAAACAACCAGTGGTTTCCTTTTCTCTTTTTCCTCCTCTTCTTTGGCAAGGTGTGCAGACATGTCAGTTCAACTCAGCTCATCAGGAATTGTTTAGCTGCATTTTCTTTCTCAGTTACTAAAGACTATGCTGTACCTCTTTTTTTTTTTTTTTCAGTCTTACACTGAAAGTGGGTCATTTTTGTCCATGGGCAGGGACTGCTGGTTGAAGCCACTTGTCTGGCATGCATGTGACTAGCTGGTATGTGCCAAAAGGGCGTAAAGTAGAGGAAGATCAGTATCTGTCTCAAGGAAGGAAGCAACAAGATATAAACATTTACCAGTATTTCCTTTCTGTGGTGGCTTCACATTAAGTTTACATGAATCTCTCCATTCTCTTTAAGACTTTGAAATCTTTTGTTTCTTCCTAAAGACTTTTCAATTAAGTTTAATGCTTTTTAAGAATAAATCTTGGAAGGGTGGATGACTGGATCAATTTAACCTGCCTCTTCTGCTTTACTCTTTCAGGATTGCACAGTGTATGAAACAGAGAATAAAATTCTTCATGTGGTGAGTAGTGTTTGGATTTCTATTAATAAATATATTTGTATAGACTACGTAGAATTACAGAGCTGTGTGTTTCGTGCTTTTTCTGCAATGCCAGTGTGACAATGAACTAGTCTGGGTATGGCTGAGTGAATGTCATGTGTGGAACTACTGGTGAATAGGTAGTGATTGTATGGAAGCTGAACTTGGCATACGAGAGGCCAGGAACTTTTCAAGGGCTTGTGTTTGTCTGGTTCAGACCCGCCTGTTATTTGTAAACCATGCTCAGAAGAATGATTTTGAAAAATAGCATCTATTTTTTCAAGAGAGCTGGTTACTAGGCTTCTATGAATTCATATATGTTTATGTTAGTGATACAGCTTCATTTATACAGCTTTATTCCTCATAGGAGAATGGAGCTTGCCTAGTGATAAGAATATTAAAGCAATTCTTTCCTTTTGAATTCTCAGCATAAATACAACCGTCTGTTCCCAGAATCTGTAGTGCTATTGATAATAAATAAAGCAGATGAAAGTCGTCAGGGCATCAGAACACAGGGGGAGTTTGAAAGGCTGGTACTTGGTGGATGGAGAATCAAAAGCTTGATTAAACTTTGTCTGCACCTATGTTTTAGATATTAAATTGTGTTTCATGTTGTTGCTGTAGTTTAGTGAGTATTAAGTTAACCCAGAGCTTGTTTCTGAAAGTTAGATACTCTTCCTAAGAATGAGTAATAGAATGGCTTAGTTTATTCACTGTATTTCTCATTTAGGTGGGTTTTAGTATCTTACAGTTTTTATTACAAAAGCTTAAGGAAGAAAATACTGCATTTCTTTATTACAAACGATGGGTGTCCCAGTAAATGTTGCTGTACCTTTTTTTTTTTCCCTTTTCAGTGCTCCCATATCAAATGCTTGGCAAGCTGAGTTCTATAAGCTTTTGCTTTGATTTCACTGTGATGTGGAATAAAACATCTCCTTTATATTTTCACGTTTCACTGACACTTTTCCTGTGTGGGACACAAAGAATTAGCCATTTTAGTGAGACTGACATCATCATCATCTTTGCTAGGCTGATCTTTGCAAGTATTTAAGTTATTAAGTTTTAAATTGCATAATCTTGGCAAAAGTCCTATAAGCTTGAAATCGTTGTATTCAATGCATGTTTGTTTTCTGGTGGAAGAACCAAGAGTTATGAGTTCTGCTATCTACACTATATATATCTTTTACAAATTGGTAAAAAGGATTGGGAAGGGAGCTGGCAGTGTTTAGACCTGATGAGGCATCCATTAATAGAATCTTCAACAGAAAATTTTGAGGAAACTGTGAGGGATTCATTTAAGATATGTGAGTGTACAAATCTAAGGCAGGTTTCAAAAGTTATCTTACAACATTCAGACTCACATAGGCTTATTTCTTTAATCCACGGTAACTTTATTGTGGTGACAGGTGGACATATGTATTGTTGTGGAAAGCTTAATTAGCTTCCACGATTAGTGCTCAAGCTTGCAAGGAAACCAGAACAGAGCTCTGAATGTTTTACTGAAGCCTAGGATTAAAATGACTATATATATTACATATCACTCGGATCATTTCTGACCATACTGCATTTCAGCTGATGGATGGGATTTCATGGGGCAAATGCTGTCCGAAAGCACTCAAGGAAAGAGGTAAATCTGTGATTGAATAATTAAAAGATAGGATTTGAAGTCATGTCTTGAATTTGGAAGGGAATATTTTACATGTGCAGCTGAAAAGGTTGATGATGGAATTGAAAGTAGAGTTCCCTCTAACTATTCGCCTTGGAAGAAAGCAAAGGGTGTTGTAGCTTTAGCCCATTAGACAATCTGGGAGGAGCAATCTAACAGGTAGATTAAAAAAAGAGGGGAAAAGCCTACTTATGTCAAGATCATGAGAAAGTGCATGGTATTTTTACGCCAGTGTCAAAGAATAGAGATGTTAAATACCTAATGAGATAACAATATTTGAATGCACAGTTACAAACTAGATTAAAGATGTTCTAGAGGGGGATTAAGAATTTAAGTCTCCTGTTGTAGACCATGCATCCAGTAAATTTAGAGATGAATGTTAAAAAGCAGATTCTTGGATTTAAAGAGAGTAGTAGTAGATTTGGTAAAGGTGTAGAAAGGATCTTGAATGAGAAATGCTAGGAGAACTAGGAAAGATTGGGAAAAGAGGATATTATATGTAGAGAAAGTGAATTCTCTCTTCTTAAATTCAAAGACCAAGCTATTGCAAGTCCATTTTCTGAGTACATTTCCCATCTGTAAACTGTGCAAACTCCTGAAGGTAACAGAAATGGTGTCTGGCCAGCATCACATCCAGTTGTCTTCAGATGAGCAGATACCGATGTACAGCTGTGTTTGCTGGAATAACTTAGAGAACAAACTGAATCCAAAACCATGGACTCACCTCATACAATTTTACTACCATGTTCTCTTCCAGACACAAGGAAACAAGGTTCCTCACAAAAGCAAAATGCAGCGACTTACAACTAATTAGCAATTCATGCAGTTAGCCTAAAGAAATCCTTGTTATAAGGTATTGTTCCCACTAAGGATTGAAGTCAAATTTTAAGAGAACCTTCTTACATAAATAAAAAAGGACTACAGCTGCAGAAATTAAAATAAAATCAAGTTTCAGTTAGGTACTCTTATTCTTTAGGACACCAAGAAATTTACCACTTTAGCAGCAGATCACTGGATCAAAGTAGTTGATTCTTAGCTATTGGTGGTCTAGTGCTTTACTTCAGTTTGAACCTGGGTTTTGGGTTGAACATCTCCATTGTTCATTAGCTCAAACTGTTATTATTTTGGGCTTGTGTGCAATGGTTCAGGGGCTTGAGTTCTGTAAGCACACATCTCCTGTGGGGATGCTGCCCATTCCCCCTGGAGTGACCCTACACGTCTCCTGTGAGGAAAGGCTGACAGAGTTGGGGTTGGTCAGCCTGGAGAAGAGAAGACTGTGGGGACACGTTTCTGTGGCCTTTCAGGAATTAAAAGGGACCTGTAAGAAAGATGGGGAGAGACTTTTTAGCAGGGTCTGTTGTGATAGGATGAGGGGTAATAGTTTTAAACTAGAAGAGGAGTGATTCAGGCTGGATACCCTCTTTACAGTGAGGGTGGTAAAATACTGGAGCAGGTTGCCCAGAGAGGTGGTGGATGTGCCATCCCTGGGAACACTCAAGGCCAGGCTGGATGTGGTTCTGGGTAACCTGATCTAGTTGAAGACGTTCCTGCTCATTATAGAGGAGTGGGCTATTTGACCTTTGAAAGTACTATCCAACCCAAATCATTCAATGATTCTATACTTTGTGCCAAACTGGGGGGAAAGAGGGTGTGTGTGGGCACAGGCAGGGGATGTGAGACCACTTTACTGCTATTGAAGTGCATACATGGATATCTCCAAAGTTAACTCGTCACTGAGTGTATATGCTTTCCTCTAAATCAAGGTGGAGAAGGAAATATCCCTTATCAAAGGCAAGATCCTCAATTAAATGACTGACTGGTTTGCTTTAATTAGGAAGGGCCAAAAAATAGTTAATGTGCTCATATTCTAATAGCAGTAATTTGTTTTGAAAAGCAAATGAATGCCCTCTTTCTTTCAGAGATGGCAGTGTGGGTGTTCATGTGGAGAGACTGCTGAATCACCTTGTCCATAGATAGTATGTTTTAACATCAATAAACTTCTTCAGATGTTAGCTTTTTTAGATATTTTAGATATTTTTTCTTTTCTTTTATTTTTTTTTTCCTGTTAATTCATTTTCAGAAGCATTTGGTTTCTGTGGAATAAGAAGCGTAAAACCACACAGGAATAATGTGTTGGGTTTTGTACATTAAAATGTTGATGCTTCTGAAATATTCGGGAACACAGAGAAATGCTTCATATTTCTACCACTTCATTTCTCATTTTTCCAGCTTACCTTTTGCACAGCAAGCAGTGCAATAAATAAATGATTAAATTATAATAGTTGTAATAACTTATTAATATAGTTAGAAAGTAAATATAACCAGAAAATAATAACCAACAGAAGTAGATGGCAATAAAAAATACTAACTTAATAAGAACAGATTTTAAAATACAGTGAGCCTAAATATGAAAAGACAGGCAAACGTGTGGTGTTTGCTTCAAAACTGGAGATTAGTATGCTTTTGCTAGTTTGTATTTAGAATCTTGATACAGGTTAACTTGAGATGATAAAACGTATGGAAAATTGATCAGCTTAAAAAGGTGTCAGTTCTGCTTATTTGGGGAGTTATAAGTTAATTGTTGAAAAACTGAATAGACCTTTAAAGTCTTTGAAGAATAATTCATTGATTCCATCCAGCTGTTCAAGGCTATATATGATGGAAATATCTAGTTCAGATTAATCCATGTGAAGCAGTAGAGTATTAAAGTAAGAGCAAAGCAAGGGCTAATTATAGAAAGTAGAATCCAGGCATCAGTCAGATGAATAATAAGTTTTAACTGAATTTTCTTTTTAGTTTAATTCTATAAAAAGAATGTTTTTATAAGGAATTTCACTTTCTTAAGATTACGCTATTTTTGCCTGAAAAAAACCCTCACTGTTTTATTGAGTTGGAAAACTGTAGAAAGTAGAACTGCAGAGTGAAGTTGATATTCAGGAGTTTTTGAAAAACAAATGAGCTATTTAGAATAAAAAAGAGTTACTTCACTGAAAAAGGAAAGAACAAGTAATGGATCAGAACGTTCTCTTTTTGCTAAGAGCCTTGAAGAAACCACAGTTATGATAATTCACTCCTGCCTACTGTATTCAAATATTTGTTATAGAACTGTAATTGACTAAAAATGCATTGTCAAAAGGATCATTTCTATAGTCTTATTAAAGAAAAAAAAAAGTAAACACCTTCTTCCTTTAAATAGTCTGTACCTTGAAAATGGGGCCCAGCAAACTTCACTGTAATAGCAACCTCTATTTTTGCATCTAAAATAAGAGTTAGTTCACTGTTTAAACTCCATGTATATAAAAATGTAATCCAGGGCCAATTGGTTCTAAGATTGCTGGAGTTCCTAATGTATTCCCTATGGTACAACAGTTTTGGACTAAAATCAATTGATTAATAATTATTTTGTTTGGCTTAAGCTAACTAGTTAGACTTCATCCTGAAGCTCATGTAGCAAGTTGCTTTGTCTCACCCAGTTTTAACCAACTGAGCTGTTGGGTTTTTTTGGGGGGGTTTGTTGTTTTTTTTCCCCCCCAGATTAAAGTTAACATCGCCAAGACATTTTTCTTACTTTTAGCCTTGAATGTCCACATGTCTTATTGGCATCCTATCCCTCATTCAAATGACATAGGTGAGAGAGTTGATGGGGGAGGCTGGTGCTTTTCTTGCGCTCAGCCATGGAAAGTTGTTTGAGCCAGGATGCTTCAGTATTGCAAATACTTGGCATGATGGTTTAGAGCTTGGTCACTAGCCTGGGTGAAGTTAAGGACAGGAACAAATACACATCTGTTTGCTTGACCAGAAATGCTTGGTCACCCTAAAGCTGCCTGAATCAAACAGATAACAGATGAACAATTTGATGAAAGGCCACAGTGAAGCCTCTGAAGCCAGCCATGGTGCCTAAGTACTTCTCTGCTGCAGAGGACAGTCATTTTCTCAACACAAAGTGAAGTAGCCACAGAGAATCAGAACAGATGCAATTCTAATTTAGTCACCTTTAGGTCCTTATCCTCCTGGCTGAAAGAAGGAGCAATTGTGGAAAATCTATTAAAAATTGGTATACTAGATCCCAAAAGTAGAGGTAGAAACTAAGTATTACCTTTCATTCTTCATGCGCTAGGCATAAATTAGTTGTCTACTGAGTGAAAAAAGAAAATGTTTCCCCTTGAATTTCTACTAAACAACTAGATGCTGTATAGTGACATTTTTCATCCTCCTATGAATCACTTAGCTTTGCATATGAAGACTGTGGTGTAGGTTCAATCTGCAATTATAAGTTTGTCACTGAATAGAGAGGAGAATTTGTTAATAAAGTGCAGTGAGGAGTTACTGTAAAAGAGAATTGAAGTCATCACTGTAAGGCTTATTGTGAGAACAGGGACAATGTGAAAAAAGGAGAAAATGTAATCTGTTGATTTCTCTCAGTTAACCTCTTATAACTTGCTGCTTTGTTTTTGTCCTGGCCAAATCCTTTTCCTTTGTTTAGATAGCTTGCACACTGAAAGCTGAGTGCAGCTTGAGAAAGGCTGGGCATTTTTAACGCCTCCTGATTTTTGTAGAAGCAATTGGATGCTCATCTTCCTGTGAGTCTTGCTGTAGATAGTACTGCATTGCAGCAGGGAATCACAGTTACAAAAGATGAAGGATCCTGATCTCATTAGCAATGTGTTCATAAACAGAAGCGTAGTTTTGCAAAGTAACAAGGTGTAACTACCATTTGAGAGAAAAGGTGAGTTGTACTGTCATCTTATTTTAGTGAAACTAAAATACACATATATAGTACAGTTTGTGCTGAATTGTTATGCTGAAAAATAATGTGGTCATAAATTTTTAGGAGCAAAATGAGTAGCAAATGTGCACTTTTTGTGTGCTTTTCTTACACTCAAATTAATTGAGTATCCATTATTATGCAAGTCCATTACTTTCCATCAAACAACATAATAATTTTAAAACTTTTTACTAATAAACAATAATAATAGCAATGTAATTATAACCCCTCCTGTATTTCTTGCACCTACATAATATGTCAAATTAGCTTTGCATCTGCCAAGGTGAAAGCTCCAGTGATGTCTGGGGAACTTCAGGAAAACTTATTCAAGCTAGAGGTAGCATCAAATATCACTTAAGATTTAGACATATTTGTTGCTTGAATTAACATGGAATGAACCTGTTGAGCCACAGTGTGAACTGTTTAGGAAGAGGAGCATAGAGAAGTCGAAGGTGGTTTACGTGGGAACTTTCTAAATTCAGCATGTTGCCGCCATTAAATTAACATTGTTCCTGTGCCATGTGACAGCATCTTTGCCATGAAAGGTCCCAATCCACTGAATAGGTCCAAGGTCTTTTTCCACACAGAAGCCTAATGGAGAGGAAGCCTGCTCCTGGTGAAAAGGCTGTTTTGTCTGTATGCTGATTTAGGCTGATTGGTATATTAAAAAGCCTTGGCCAGTGAAGTCAACAGTAATCTGGGCAGGAACTGGATGGCAACTGCATTCAGAGCCACTGGTTAAACTCTGTTGTAAATTGACACAGCTGTACCCTATGAATGTGTCCCAGAACCATCCAAGGTCTGATATGTTCCTGGAGCGGAATTTCCCTCCTCCTCCTCCTTCTCTCATCCTCCACAGATACACACAACAAAACCAACCCTCAAACTGTGAATGAGATGTTTCTGATAGTAGAGGCAAGGAAAAATGCATTATTTTTCCTGTTTCAGCCTCTGGACATGTTTCCAGTGAGACCCTGTGTGCTCTGTCTTTGCAGAGGGGAGACGATACCTGCTACGTAGGAGTGGGGTCCTTGTTGTCCTGGCTCTGGGAAAGCTCAGAAAATGCAAATTCATTAAAATTTGCCTTTCGCACAAGTCCAATAGACACTTGATCCTACTTACAATCCAACTGTTTAACTAAGGAATATTTAACTAAAATTATTTAAATGTATAATAGCTAAAGGAAGTTTATAAGTTCCTGTAAGTATTCTAACACAAACAAGCTTCTTATACTTTCAGAAGAAAACTAAAGGAGTTCTTATATATCTTCTTGTAGTGGCTGGAAGTTCTGGATGGCTGGGCAGAACCCTGTCCCATCTTCTAAAAAAATTGGACAGAACTATGTTGTGATTAGGTCTCATTACCCAGCATGACTGTTTCTTGAGAAATGTTAGTTCATGGTATGTTGTCTCAGGACTGCTAGTGCTCTATTAGAAGGAAAAGAGTTAATTCTGTTGGTCAGAAACTGAAAGAAGTAATTAAAGAACTTTTGTTCTCACTTTTCTGTACCTTCTGTGTACTTACGCTGTTTCAGTCACCTCTGGTACTAATATATGGTAATAAGCGTAATAGCATTTAATTGAGATTTTAAAGTTCTCTGTCTTCAACTCGTCTTCACCCTGTTGAATATGAGTCTTTCATGAAGTGGAAAAGATTTTATAATAGTGCATCAGAGTTTTGCCCCTAAACATAATTTTTCTAGGAAGACAGGTATGTTCAACATCAACATGCTGAATGAGTGTTTACATTTTGGAAAGGTCATAGAATTTGAAACCTCAATCTGAAAGAGCATCCTCTCATCACAGGATCTTTTCTAGAGACTTTGCTGTGGCTCATTTGTTGTGCTTAGAATGGTCATGATATCATGCTGTTGGACTGCAGTATGAATATCTAAGATGGAAAGAAAGTCGCAAGACCCTGAAGACAATAATCATTTTAGAAATGAATAGGAGCATATGGCAGATTTTTTTATAGTAGTAACTAGGAGCTTTTGGCATCCAGCATTCCCAGAGTTCCTCTAGGGAATATTCACACTACGTTGTTCTAGGATTGCAACCAGTATAACCATTCTGGAATGCTGATCTCCATAGACTTACTTTTTAGACTGTCTGTACCCCTCTCTCTCTGTACCTGCTGCTCTAGGGACCTATTTAATGCATCTCAGATTAGTCTTCTGTTCCATGCCATATCCTAGACTTGCCTCACTCTTCTCCTTTCCCCATCATCTGTCAAGGCAGCCAAGGATTTTTTTTTTTTTAATGAGGAGCCTCGTCTGTGAACTTGAAACGGCATACCTTGTGTTAGGTGATGGGAACACTCGTTTTCTGTGTTTTGGCACCTCTCTGCAATGTAACAGTTGGGAATAGGAGAAAAAAAAATCATACATTAATTCATTGTAAAGAGAAGTTCCTCTGAAACTGCTAAGGACCCCATAAATTTAGTAGTTTTAGAAGGGATAAATAGGAAGAATAGATGGGTGAATGCAAATCTAAAGATATATGAAAAATTCAGGTTTCATCATCAAAGAATGACTTATACTGTAGGTCTCTTCACTATGCATGTGGAGAACTGAGTGTTCTGTAATTTTCTAAAAGTAATTTTTCAATAATTGTCAGTGCAGTTACAAGATAAATGAAAATCAGGAGTAGTCAGCATGGATTCACCAAAG
>NW_009930778.1:0-32271 GCF_000696875.1 Nestor notabilis
GCATCGGGTTTGGATGCTCCTTTTTCTTTTTCCTCGGGCACCAGGTCTGCTGGTGATCGCACTCCTTTCCCTCTCACCCGGCTGCCCCCACTGAACTCTGCTCATCCCCACGGCTGTCTGTCAGGGCGGAGGCGCACAGGTCTGCACTGCAGAGGTGTCAAACCTCCACTCCTCCCAGTGTGACCTATTCCGTCTCAGCGCCTCCTTGCTCACAGGGCACTGGTGGCTTTCTCCTTCTCAACACACCTGCCCAGCAAGACTGCTTGACTGCACCAGGGTGATGCAGCCCAGAGGATGCACTGCCAGGGGACACTTTCCATGGCACTAATGGAACTAAACACAAGCCATGACACATTTGGGGTGGCCTTCTATGTGGGGGCAAATATGTGTCAGCCCTGGGCACCATCCCAGCTGCATGGCTCAAAAGGCAGTACTTGCATGTCAGGACACTATTAACTTGAGTGATCTGCATTTAGTCTTTATTTTTAGAAGAAAGACAATGTATGGGTTTAATAGAAAAGCAATAAAAAGATATTGCATTGGCAATTATCACTGTATGCAAGAGGGAAGAAATAGTGACCAGTACTGAACAGCTCCCATGGATATAAATAAGATATGAAAATGCTTATCATTTTGGGAAGTGTTTTCACCATATATGAATACTTTTCAGGGTATTTCCACTCTTGGCTTGTCCTTAATACAGAACAGGGTAGATATGTAAAAAAAGACATCAGTGCCTAAAAGCCAGGTTTCCCCATGCCTGTATTTGTGGCCCTCTGGTCCCTGCAGGAGGGCCAATCCAGGACCCAGAGCCAGGCTGGGGTTCATGCTACTCCAAATGGGACCCAGAGGAGCAGCCATGCCAAGCAGGAAGCCTCTGACGCTGCTTGCACACAACTGGTCAGCAAGGAAATGCTGGGGATGGTGATGAACCTTAAAACCTTCCTTAGGTCTATGGAAAGGATCAGATACTCAGATCTTCCAAAGTAAGGGTGCTGGTAGCATTTCTTTCACCAAATGGAGTGAGGTTTGCTCTCTTAAAAAAAATAGTAAAGAGCAGAGCTAAGGTGATGTCCTTTTTTTTTTGTAACAGTCAGATGATTTTTGGGAAGTTGGAGACTCAGGGGTTTTTGCTCTGCCTGAGGGGATTTAAATCCATGGGTTTTACCTTCTAGGGGATTATGATCATGGACAGACTGTAAAAGTATCCTGGAAAAAAGGAGGAAGAGTCTCTCATCTTTCCTTTGAAGTTGTGACTTCACATATACATTTGTTGAGCACCTGTGAGGCCAGCGGCAGAACATGCATGCTTCTGGAACCAAGAGATTGTGTCAGGAGGTGAAGGATAAGGGCCTCAAACTCTTCTAGCAGAGGAGTGTATTGAAATGTGTTGTCCGCTACTGGGTGCTTTAATCACTATGCATCAACAGTGATCAATAGGATTAATAGGAGCTGGTGATTGTTTATGATTTAGCTCTGTTTTAGAAGAATGTGAGAGCTGTAATTGCATTTTGTGGGTTAACAAATCCTGTGGGTGGTTTGCTCTGGGAAAACTGGTGAGAGTCCTGTGCTTGTTGTGGGGAAACCATTTCTGGCTCACAACTGTGCCTTGTCTAAGAGGGTGCCCTGTTTTCCATTTGTAAAGGCTAAGGCAGCTCTGGACATATGCAGAGATGCAGGTCTAAGTGACTGGGAAATTAATAAGCAGAGAAAAAGAACTTGTCTGGGTTAAATACCAATCAAGAACATGATTTTGTAATTGAGAGCCTATCTTCTGTCTAACTTCCACTCTAGCAGTTAAATCTGTACCAGATCTGACCCTGAATGTTGCTGCTTTGCTCTCTTAGAAATCATTCAGTACCTAGCAAATCTATGGTTATGCCCTTTTTTGTCTGTGGTTGATAATCTGAAGACAAAATGGACATTACTGTTTAATTTATATTGTAAAGAGCTGAGAAAATAACATACAAATTTGTCTGTGGCTAGAGCACCTACTCCCTAAACTGCTAACTTTCAGAAGTAGATTATGCAGTGTTTTTCTGTTTTGTCCCCTAGGGCTCAGCAGTGACTATCGTCTCATGAGTTTCTGACCTTAGCACTACAGATGCCCTTTAGAAACTGTCAAAACCTGTCAGATTTCTCTTTTGGATGTAGACCTTGGATATACACAGAAAATAAGAGAGAGAAAGCAAAACAGAGAGAGTGTTCTATAGATAAATTTAAGGTTATTAACAAGAACACCCTTAAGTAAAACTATGCCACATAGCTGCATCCTTTAGCTTGCACTTTCCAGTCCTGGTTGGTTCATAGATTACTTTTTTCACTCTAAGCCTTGTTACTATCTAGATCTGCTGAAGACATTGTAGCAATGACAGAAGCCAACAAGAACATTTACAGCACTAAACCCATTCAGCTCCTGAGCTGCAGAATACAATAATTCAGATGAATATATCACTGCGGAAAGCACATCTTTTTTCTGGAGCTCATTACCACAGCCTTGCTTTAGCCCTCACACAGTACTGCTCTATCTTGACTCCAAGACATAGAAATATGTTTCTCTGACCACCGTCATGGTGCGCTGCCTTTACTTTCTGCTTGAAACTTTTTCTTTTGTTTTCATGCTGCCTCAATCCCTGCTGAAATAACATACCTGTCCGAGAGTCCACAGAGAAATATGGTTGTCCTTGGAGAATACTGTACACTACTCTTGCACTGTTCCCATAGGTTGGGTCATCAGCATCTGTTGCTGTCACCTGGATAACAGAGGTGCCTGACAAAAAAATCCATCAGATTTGTGGGATAAAAAAATCTATCAAGACTTTGTGGGATAAACAGCTGGCATGAAAAGTACAGTTCAAAATAAATTGAAGTGCCTAACAAAACCTTTACCACAACAAACTTCTTCATTTGATGCTCATAGTGTTTGTACTTATCGCCCATACTTGTATCTCATTAGCACTAAAGGAATTAAGAGGCATAAATTCATCATGCATCTATAGAAAGATATAAAAAAAGTGAATACTCTATGGACTAGTTACAGAATTGCCAATATAACAGTACTTTGTTATGGTTTGCAGAGGGCTGGTAGTTATATACTGCTTGCTTCTTTTCCCCTTTTTCTTGATTTTAAATGTTATTTAAAGGCAGCTCAAATAAGATCTATAGCTTTGCTGAAATGAATTGTGAAGTGCTGTAGCAGGCCCATGGATGCTGTATGTTGAGTAAGGGATGAAAACTATTTGTACACAAAGAGTGAATGTGAAGGGATGTATATCTGAGATTATCTCTCTGTGGGATCATAGTTTACGTTGCATGCCCTCGAGATTATAACATGCTTAAGTGCCCTTTGGAACCTGCACAGATGCTTACAGATTTCCTTTCTTCAACTGTTTTTCAAGGTCTGCTTCCTCTAAAGCCATTAATGTCTTGCAGATGACGTAATTTATCATTAACAAGGAGAAGGTAAGCGATAACTGTTTGAAATATATGTGAGTTTTGACTCCTTAATATGTCAGACAATGCCTTTATGAATGTAGCTAGCCTTCTATGTAATGTTCTGTTAGAAACAAATCCAGTGTTACTAGATGTGCATTTGAAAATAAATCTGAATTCAAGCTAGACATTACCATTAAGAAACACCATTTCTGAACAGAACTTTTGTATTTGATGCTTGTCTCTAGCTTTACGTCAACATAATATTGAAGAATGAGAAGTTAAAGCAGGACATGAGATTTATATGCTACTATTACCTCTGTAATGACATCACGGATCTAAAAAGCAATGAGCCACTCCAAAAGAAAGAAAAGAGTCCAGAAAAATAGTGTTTTATGGGAATATTGGATCCATTACGTGTAAAAGTTTCTTCTGACTTGGGTAGGTAGGAAGGCTACTGTTTGTCTTCTTCACTACAGTAATAGGACTGTGTTTAACATGATATCATTCTCTAACAGTGGAGAGCAAATGGTACCAGAATCTTGAGATCCACTGAACTGACTTTAGTGCAGGCTTACAGGGATTAGAAGGAGCAAAACTCCTAACAATTGTTGTCATGTCTCCTGGACAGTATTTCAGTATGAACTAGAATAGGTTCTTAGTATGAACTAGGTAAGGTTCCTAGAACTGTGTTATTTTTCTGGGTGGTAATGGTTGTCTAATGGTCATTAGTGTTGCTACCATCTGATGGAAGGAGAGAAGGGACACTATGTTACTGCAATTTGCCTGAGGATGGCATGTTCAAATTACACCTTTTTTCAGCTCTCCTGCTTCCCTTGTCATGTTTTCTTTCAGAGGGGCCCAGCTGAATGTGGCATAAAGCCTGCTATCCCTCTTCTGTGGCAGCCAGGCACACCAGGGAAAGCTCTTGGGTCCTGCAGCTCTGGCACAGGGGACAAAAGCTTAGTCCAAGAAGTCAGGGAATTTGTGTTTTTGTGACCATCTACAATTTGCTTATAGGGAAAACCTTACCCACAGGTGACATTTCTGGAACAGATGCTACGTAGGGTCCATCCAGGAACTTGGGTTCATTATCATTGATGTCTTGGATTTTGATGATGAACTCTGACTCGGGTTCCATTGGCCGCCCTGTTCGTCTGTCCAGAGCCTGTGCTCTGAGGGTGTACTGTGACCTTTCTTCCCGGTCCAGTCGCTGAATGGCATGAATGTCCCCTGTTGTATCATCAATTGTAAACACAACACCAGCTCCCTCTCCTGAGAGGATGTATTTGATTGAACCATCTCCTCTGTCCATGTCAGAGTGGAGCTGTGGAAAGGAACAGGATTCAATTACTGCTAGCTGGGCAAGCAGCTGCTGAGAAACATGAAGCACGTGAGCATCCTGAGCATTTTGGTCTCACCATTGGGACTCACAGTCTGGTTTTAATGAACTTGTTTTGCTGAAAGAGGCAAACAGTGAAGTCTGTATCACAGAGTTGCAATTAAAAACCCTCTCCTGTCTTCCTATTTCTGGCCCCACAGCTGTACCAGAAAAAAAGGTAGAAACACCCAAAAAGGAAGAGGCTCTGTACCTTTGTGAAATCTCACTCGGCACGGTAATTATCTTTTGCCTGGTTGCATTGGCCACTAAGAAGGTCTCAGTGCCAGGCTTGGGATAAGGTGAGGTCAGCAAAGCTGCAGACTGTGCTTGCTCATGTGGCTTAAGAGGATTCAGGGGTAGCATAACACTGGGACAGATAAGGCAAATCTGTTTGGGATCAAGGGGAAAGCAGTATGGGAGAGCTACTCTGTAACTGTCATGATTCAGAAATCTTATTTTCTTTCCCCCATGAAAATTTTAGCAATAAAAATTAGGCTAGATCCTTAAATATTCAGGAAATAATGGACAGTATGTAAGGTAAGTGAGGAACATTTCATTGTGTCCATGGCAGGTCATAAAGATTAGAGGCATCCCAGATTTTCTAGGGAATTAGTAAATGGATTTATTGCATGACTGCTGATTAGTTCTGAGCAGCCACAGTTAGCTGTGAATGCAACAGAACAGGAGAAAAGTAAATGCAGTGCTAATTATCATCTAAAACAGAGAAAGAAGTCATCCTGGGGACTATCATTCTGTTAAACACCAGGTTCCCAAGAAATACTGGAATAGCTATCAAAAGACAAACAAATCACTTGATTTCACTCACACTATGAAGATTCTTAACAGTATGCTCATACTTCCATGATTTTGAGGAATAGAACACAAAGACCTGTGCCCAGAGATGGTATTGGTTAAGTCCCAAAAGACAGGAACACAATAGACTTGAGGTGCAATAATGAAAATGGGACATTCAAAAATGGTTCAAGTGTGAATATTGTGTGGTTATCATTTTAAGAGATGAATAAAGAATAGATAAATAATAGGAAAAAGGTGATCAAAGTGTGCTGGATTCAGTTAGGCAGATTTTAAAATGCATATATAAGCTAATTATCTCGAGAAATATGGTCAGAAATAGGTGTATGTTTAATACTTAGGTGAGCTCAAAGCACATATGGGAATAATTACGGAGGATAGGAACAAACATAGGTAAATATTTGTAATGGAGACACTGAATATATGGGCATAGTATTGGTAGGATTTGAAAGAAAGAATCCAAATATAAATGGATAATTTGTGTGGAAAAGCAGAAGTCAAACTTGATGCATTTGATAACAAGATATTCTCTCAAAAAAGAAGGAAGAAATCTCATCTCTGAGCTATTTAAAAAACCACTGAAAACTCTACTGTAGCTTCTCACATATGAAAAAGCTTAATAGGGATGGGGACAAATTGGCTTATCCCACCTAAGCATTGTTAACAGCAGTGGACCAGAAGACTTGCATGACTGCCATGTCAGGCCATTGATATTTCATTTCATTGCTTCGCCACTGGTCTCTGCAGCCACTACTGCATTTGAGACACAGCAGTCTTTCAGAGGAATGCTGGCAGCTCTCAGGTGATGTATCAGCTAAATGGAGGAAGAACAAGCACAGAAAAATTTGGCAGTGGCAATCAGTTAAATTTAGATGACTGCCATGTGTATTAGTTCACATGCAGGCACTAGGACTGCAAACTGGCGTATCTTTGGGAAACACCATCTTGTGATTAACTTAAAAAAAGACAGCATTTTTCATTATTTACCCTGAACACACATAACTCAGAGATTATCACTGTAGGAGCTAGAAAACAAGATATTTCCAGAAGGAAGATGCTATTATAGCTTTCTGAATTGATTCAGAACCACTGAGATAGATCTTGGGCATTTGTTTCAGTGCATCAGTGGTCAGTGACAGAATGCAGATGTTAGACCTGACTGGGGAATTAGACCTGGGCCTGATGGAAGCAAATGTGTTTTGGAACATCAACAAGTTCTCATTAAATAAGAAAAAAAAAAGAAAAGGAAGAAGGCAAAGTCAAATTCTAGGTCACTCTGAAATATAAAAAAAATGAAAAAGAAATAGGAAAAAAAAAGGAAAAAAGAAAAAAGAGAAAGAAAAAAGAAAAAGAAAACAGAAAAGGAAAATAGGAAAAGGAAAAGGAAAATAGGAAAAAAAGGAAAACGGGAAAAGGAAGAAGAAAGAGAGAAAGAAAAAGAAAGAAAAGAAAAAGAAAAAATGAAAAAGAAAAAAGAAAAAGAAGAAGAAAAAGAGAAAAAAGAAAAAGAGAGAAAAAAGAAAAAAAGAAAAAAGAAAAAGGAAAAAGAAAAAGGAAAAAGAAAAAGAAAAAGAAGAAAAAAGAATGCACCTTGTAAAATAACAGGTGTTCAGGGAAGTTTAAAAGACTTAGAAGAAGATACTGAATCAAACTTATGGGTTAAATTGCACCTTCAGTCCAAAGCCCTGTTTGGAATGAATGCAGTTGTGTAGGGAGCAAACAAGGAATGAACATGGCAAGCTAGTAAGAATTTGGGAATACAAGAGGATCTCTGTCTAACTGATTTGTTACACTCATTGGGTCTCAACCAAGACTAAGCAGTAAGAAATGCTAGCAGCACTTTTGCAGCTTCTTGTATAACCTGCTTTTCCTAGACAAAGCAAAAAAGAGCATAAAAGCCATAATACTGCCAGACTGCAATAAATCTGAAAGAATATGGTGTCTGAAGGGACTGAAGCCCACACCCTTGTTCACATCAAACCTAGTATCAGGATGCTGCAGTTCAGGCTGTACATAGAAGTCACTACTTTGGAAAGGTGATCCAGTTTTAAACTGGCTGTTTCATGGGTGGTGCAATAATTTGTGCTGCCATGTGGCTGAATAGAAGGAAATCATTTGTACTTTCTCCTCCATATTAAGGAATGGACTATGGGAGGAATAAAGCAAAGAACTCCTGAGAAATTGTTAACTGTGTCAACCTGTGTTGCTTCTTTTGATGAGGATGGTACAAAAGATTAAGGAGGCTGTATCTGCATTCAGACAACACATTTCCTAGCAAAGGGCAGGTAGAAGAGAATGGTACTAAGGAGAGGTGCTCAGGGGAGGACTTTCATAGCTCTGCTAAGCAGTCTGTGACTCCATCCTTTATGTGCTCTCCTTTCTCTACCTCCAGGGAAGTAACACCTGCGGGGGATTTTTGTGAGGATGCATGAGTGAGTTTGTTTGATCTGCAGTGATAGTCCACAGAAAGGATGCATTTTATTCACTCATTCATCTGCTGTGGTTCAAATGCTTTGAAGCAGGGTTAGGGAGTCTCCAACACAGCAAAGTGGTGAAGTCCGTCCCCTGTTCAATTATTGACACAGTTTAGGCTGCTAGATGAATGTGGAAAATACCTGCTGTAGCAAATGTGGGGGCTTTGGTTTCCCTAGTTTGTTCTAGGGAAGTTGAAGCCTTGTATTTACCTGTCAGGACCAGGAACCCTCAGAAGTTGAAATACTTTAAATTGGTATCATGAACACTACAGAAAAGCAAAAATTATAACTTCACCTCAGGAAGTTTCTTTTCATTTCCCTGTCCATAAGATACTTTGCACCTTGCTTTACAGTTACATCAGAAAGTACATTTCTCAGAGCAGCCTTGAAAATCTTATTAGGCAAGCCTGAACCTATGGTTTAAGTCAAGGTGCTTTTTGGGTTGCTCCAGTCATACATAGCTAGCCAGAAACAGCTGTACAAGAGCATCAGAAGGGCCTCTCTGTTCTGGCAATCCTTCAGAATATAAAGTAAATACAACTGGATCTATGCTGTGCACTCTTTCTTCTTCTGACACAGGCTTGGAGTGGGCAGATGGATAAAAGAAAGGCCTGGCTAGCAGGGTGTTTCAGGGTGTTGTGGGTGGTGTCAATCAGAAGATGCTCTGCCTGGCCAGGCATGGGACCCAGGGCTGTTTGGAGGGCTGGTCCTAGCAGCAAGCAGTAGTTTGGGAGTCCTTCCACACCTCCATTTGGCTCTGCGCAAGCCCTTCCAGAGCTGTTTCTGAGTCAGCCTGGGGTGACTCAGGATGAAAAATTTCTGGCCTGCCAGAACAATTAATTCAGCCCACAGACTATTCCCGTTCCTAAGGATCCTTAAGACACAGGCAGCATGAATGCAGGCAGGGTGACAAATTGTGGTGGGATGCAGTCTTCTGAGAGCCTGTGCCTTTGGCTGTATGAGACAAGGGTAAACTTTTCCTTCATGGCAACCCCCACTGAGTTCATCCCACTGCTCAGCTGGCTGCTCTGCACCCAGCTCAGAGGTACGACAAGATGAAATGTTTCACCCTCCTCAGAGGCCAATTCTGGCAATAGAGTTCCCTGGTGTCTGACCTACACAGAGCAGTGCAGTTAGGAGGCCTTCAGAGAGATCCAGACCAGTTGGCTCAACAGTGTATGGGGTTAAATGGCCCTGTTAACCATGGGAGCTAAGTAGCTCTTTCACACCCTATGCTAAAAGAGCTGTGGCTTTGGCGGTCTTGGAGTGAGCTCACTGACGGCAGCGTGGTGGGCACAGATCATGAAGAGTTGTCTCTGCTTCCCCCTGTTCAGCAGAGCTGAGCAGCAGTGAGTTCAAGAGCACTGCCGACTGCATCAAGTTTTTGTACTCCTAATGACACAATCAAGTCTAAACCAAAGATAAGTCAGTTTCTTCCAGGACTTGTTTTAGCTAAAATTCAGCTCACAGTGCAAGTCTGGAGTCATTTCAGATGAAACTGAGCATGCGAAATAGTATGTCTGGCCCTTGTTCCAAAGCTGGGAATTGCATGAAAACAAATATTAATTTCTTTAATCAATAGAGATATCAAGAGCTGAAAAGCTAGATGCAGAGATGAATGAAGACTAATGAGGTCTCATTTGGCGGCAATCAGTAGTAATGCCATTGCTGTGGGAGGAAGGAGAGAACATCTTGCTGTCAGTCACATAGGGATAAATGAGGAGGAGGTTTTTTGAAGCCTGTGGATTCATTTTGATTTATATTGGAGTGACTAAAAGCACAGTTTAGCTCTATGGGGCTGCAGAATGATAAATACAAGCCCAAAAAGGGCCTCTGAATATGTGATTCTTGTTTTGTGTTTGTTTTCCCTGCAAATGGATAGCTTGGAAGTAAAGAAGGAACCTTGATCATGAAAGGAATTGTTTTCTGACATCTTTTCTTAATTCTTAATTTTTCATATCTACCTATATATAGTCTGCACTCATCATAGTGGTATTTGATATTTTAGGCATGTAAAATCTTAATTGTATAGTTCAAAGACCTAAGCACCCTAACTCTTCTCCTCCCTATTTTTTCCAGATTTGTCACCTTGGTGCTGACCATAAACCTTTGACTAAGGGTCAATACTTCAAACAATTCAGAGTCTTTAAAAACAGTCAGAAAACAGAAAAAAAGCAGATGGTTATAGTGAGGCAGATTGTGGTGTCAGACATCACTGGTTTGATTTCCACCAGTTTGTTCCTCAAGGAGCTACAGAAATGTGAATGCAAAATACTGCCAAGCAGATGGGGTGAGCTTAGGGATCTGTTTGACATGTATCTGTACTGATATGTATGTTAGTGGGGTATAAGACGACCCTTCATGGATGGATTTAATGAGCTGTCCCTCTATCCTTCTACATCTGGATCAACTTCTCTGTAGTTCACAGCATTAACTTGCAGTCAAGCCATGCTTAACAAGAAGATACTCTGGCCCTAGAGATTTTAAGAAAACAAAAATTGTAATGTCAGTTTTCAAGGGAAACCGGCTGTTTAACATGATTGTGAACTTCGTTTTTCAGCCGACTTGATCACAGACAGAAACATGATCACAAATTCTTCCTTTCTTTCCTAATCCCATGCCAATATAACCTTGCTTTGCCTTGACATTGTTGGAGTCCCTGGAAAGATCACTGCAGATTTTCTAACACTACCATAATTACAGATGATGACCGATGCGGCAGATCTCTTTCTGTGGAACAGGCAAATAGATTGACAGCCCCCTGAAAAAGAAGTTCTTCCTGAAAGAAGGTGACACTGAGCAAAAGATCTTGGAAGCAGAAGTTAAATTAAATAAATAAATTCACTGCCATGAAGAAGGTAAAGGCACTTAGGGAAACTTCTTGTGTTTCACCACGGTCTGCAGATACTCAGATGTATACATTCTGACAGATACCTGTCTGGTGCAGGTCTTACCTTCCCAACATAGAGAGGATCGGTTCCTGTGTATTCCTCCAGAACGAAGAACTGGTTCCACACCCAGCTCCTTTTCATACGCTGATGTAGCTTGTCTGACAGGTTGTCTTCTTGCCCTCCAGTGAGGGGCCTGGCACTTCCTGACAGTACAGTTGTAGTAAGGTCCATCAGTCCCCAGAAATACAAGGATATGCCAAGTCCAAGCAAGTTCTTTGCATTGCTCATTCTACCTGAAGTCCACATCTGTACTACAAGGACTGACTTAAAAGTCAAACCACAGTATCTGAGGTCCCTCGTGAAGAAAGTATGTCCTGTGCACAGTCCTTTGAAATGTCCAAGAGATCCTTGTTCTGGGAATGGCAGTCTCCTGTAAGGTTAAAGGAAAGTCATAGGAGGATGGGTTTCCCCCCCCCCCCCCCCCACGGAAAACAGTTTTCTCACACGACAAGTGGGTTCCCCCCCCCCCCCCACCAAGGTAAAAGAGTTTCCTCAATAGGCATATATGCTGTAAAATATTTAATCTTCTATATAAAAATACAATAGCAGGATGCACACCCTCTGAAACTGGGAATTCTATTATCATATAAGCTGCAGGACTGGAGCCTTAGATACAAGAATAATCAGGATTTAGTCAATAAGTAAGAGTTCTCTACTTTGCTAACTTAGCTGTAGTGTTGCTTTATAGTATTGATTGGCACGAGCTGAGTGCATACTCTTTAGAAATATCTATGACCAGAAGTCCTTAGGGAATATTTAAAAACAGTTCACTCTGGAAAATTACAATAGCCGATGAACACTCTTTAGCAACCGTCTTTCTATTTGGAAATTATGTCATTGTAATTACACACACGTGCAAGCCCACACGTCTACATAAATACAGGTATTATTGCTATATTGCAAACCTTGAATATAATTGCTAGCAGCTCCAAGTTATTTCTAATTTTAATTATTCTTTCAACCTCCCTGTTGCTTGAATTCAGGTTTTACACTCTGCTGCCTCCTCTCTGAAGTTCTAATTACTGCTACAAATTCAACATTTTTAGAATCTGAATGGTCAGTTAATCATTTTATAACCCACAAAAGGTTTCACAGTGCTGATGGTCACATGCTATTGTGTGATGTGTCCAAGCAAGTCAAGCTAACATATTTTGTCCTTCACAAGTCTGAATGATCTGTTTAGGCATAGGAATGCTGACCGGTATAAGAGGACACTTTCTCAACAGTCTAGCATCTTTTGTTGTCATGAAGTCAGTTTAGTTGGTGAGCTCACTTCAGGCTATGGACTGTAGCAAACCTTTCCTTCAGTTCTGCTAAGTTTAATGATGTGGTGTTGCACCCAAGTTACTCTGTCAAAACACTCCATTCATGATCCATAGGCCTGGTATTTTTGCTGTTCTTTTTAAGAACTCTTTTTTCTCTTTTCAGGACAAACAGACTCATTAGGAAATGCATACAGGGCTCTGAGGCTTAAGCAAGCAGTTCACACTTCATTTTACTGCTGTTCTATACTTAAGTATTTAGGCTTGGTTTTTGCTGTGGAAATAAAATGTAGCAGGTGACATCTGTCAAATATTTCTAATTGAAATCCTTGCAAGATTTTAAATAATAATACTTTGAAGAGTTGCATGATAATATTTTGAAGCGAAGACTGAGACAATGCAATGTTTTCAACAGAGAAGAGAGTGTTTGAAAATTCCCCCGATTCCAAGCTCGTACAGCTGGAGAACTGTGTACACTTAGAAATCTACCAAAAGAGAAATTCAGAATTTAATCTAAAAGTTGGCTGAAATCTCAAAAAGGCAGATTAGGTCTGGAATAGGTATCCATAAGGAAAGTAAGACAACTTAATGATCTGTCTTAGACTAATTTATACACAAAATAAGGTTTCCAAGTATAAAGCCCAGAAGGGCTATGACTACCCAGTGCTGATAGTCTATACACTTGTGAAGTGTAGCAAACAACTAGCAGGTCCTTTACCTTTGAAGGTTTACAGCCTGAGGCTCAACAGATACAACAAAAAAAGGACAAACTGTAAGAATAGAACATGGTAAATCTCTTCTAAGCAGAGCAATGTACAGAACTGCTGGTTGTTTAGATATTGGCTATGTAATGTGCTAAGGCTTATTGTCTGCAAGCCAAAGAATGGGGATTTATCTAAGCAGTAAAGCTCAGAAGGACTACAGTAATCTCTATGTGTCTGTTGCTTCATGAAGAAGCTGGCAGCTGTTTGTGAGACACAGGGACAAGGCTCAGCTTACTGGACAACCACAGTCAAAAGAGTCCAAGAGCTGTGTGTGCAGTGCTTGCCTCTCTCTGTCCTTTGAGTCCTTAGTGAGAGCTAATCTACATTTACATTGGGTAGAGGAGGCTGAAGTCCTCTTCACATAATAGGTATGTCCACCTTGTTCTTGGTATGTTGTCAACAGCAAGTTTTTCTCAGCAAAGTCAGGAGGACGCTATTAACAACCCATGTTTTGTTGGTGAGTAAATGTGGGAAGGAGCCTCCCACAGCCCCTCAACGTGAGTTAAGGGAACCCAGAACTGCCTCTGCCATGCAACAGGAAGGGAAAATGGAAGCAGGATAAGATCCAGAAACTAAGGTCCTGCCTGAAGTTTTCACTTTAAGAAATTCTGTCTGCTGTACAAGTCAGTTACATTTTTGTTCATGTGGCAAAGAGGTGATACAACATGATGGACCAATTCCAGTGTCAAAGAGAACTATGTTTGTAGGTGAACTCCCAAACTATAAATTCAAAACTAATTGTGCCAGATGTCTCCTGCAATTAAGTTCAGACAACAAGGATCCACAGCACTCAGGCAAAGTAGTATCAAGACATGGTTAAACAAACTGGCAGAGTTACTGGTAGACCAGTAATGAGGCAATAGCAAAAGAAATATGATCACCAGGCTGTTTTTTCTGCACGTGTGTTAAATCAGTAGAAAGCAAAATAAGTGGAAGCAGTGAAATAAAGGTCAAGAACAGGGATATAAAAGCTTCACCCTCCCTATGATAACAGCTTTTGTCATTTCAATGTCACTCAGGATTGCAGTGCAGTTCCATGATGAACCTTTCTTGAAAACAGTGTGCAACTCAGTGGCCCCCAGGAGCAACATCCCTAAAAGAATTTCCTATTCCCAATGTAATCTCATTCTGCGGTATGGCAACCAGCAGGAAACTTTCTGTTAAGTAATGTTAAATCTTGCAAAAGGATGTTCCTTCCCTGAGTACCAGTAATTTCTCCATTTAATGCCAGCCCATTGTGACACGGTCATATATTTTGTAGAAATGGAAGAAAGTACTAGTGTTGAAGTGGCACAGAGCATTTTTTTGTTAATACCAAAGCTTCTGGTGTCTCATGTCTTTCCAAAACTGTGAGCAAGCAGGCTCAAACTCATCACAGTTTCCTTCTTGCCTAAAGGCAAATTGCCACTATTAATAACAATGTTTAATCAAGAATGGCTCCTCTGTCTCTGAGGCTGAAGGAGAATGAGATTTTATTTCATTTTGTCTGTCTCAGGTCCTCAGCTGGTATTAAAAGAACAAAAAACTTCTGGCCCGAGGTGCTGCTGATCTCTCTGAGACTCTTTTTCGACAGTTTCCACTACCCCAGGTGTGTACTATTGGCCTCTGTCTCTGCAAGACCTAGTGGTCAAGCAGAGTATTTCTCAGCAGTGTAAAAAGCACTCATGCACATTTAGGGTTTGAATTGTGTGGTAGCACAAGTGACAGCTGAGCTACAGTTAAGGTAAGGGATGACTGAGTCTCTCAGAGTACTCATGCAGACAGTTCTTCACTGTGTGAGTTTGATAGAGAAGTACGAGGTCACTTAGACTGTACAAAACACAGCTCATTAGGATGACAATCATATGCTTCCAATGTGCCAGCTTGGTGGGATCTCTAGTCTTAAGTGGATCTTAGTGGTTTTTGCAACTGATGGATGATACAGGCTTTGAGGCAGAGTCTCTTCTTCTGCCTCAGGGTGAGTAGTTCCTTGCAGGGAGATCAGGGGGACCAGTCATACAGGAAGGCACTTGTTGGCATGACTAAATAAGGCAAAAAAAAATCTTTAATGTTCTCTTAATGCAAGTTTTTTCTCGGAGCCCTTCAAAACGGGTCCTTAGGTACATCTACAAAGATGGAATTGAGCCTTTACTTGTCATATGAAATACATTATAGAAACATGTTTCATGGCACACCACGGAGATGTGCAAAGGACTTGAAGGCAGTAAAGGAAGGGAAATCTTATTTTCCTTGCTCACACAAAAGAGCTATTGAGCCCAGGAAGACTGCATGACCAAAAGCTGTGGGATTTTGGCAGAGGGTTTTTTATTTTTCCAGAACAGCTTAAATGTTTCAGAACCCAGTTTGTTACCCACAGTTGAGTACTCCATTGTAATAGGCTTAGCTGCACCTGTGCTGTTTAGATCCCTGTCCCAAAGTGAACGCCTTCCTTGCCCCTGCTTTTGTGATGAATATTTCATTACCAGTTCACACTTTTAGGTTACTTTCTCTGTTCTTGCCTTGCAAATATTACAGGGAATCCTTTTTCATGTCACTAAACAGTTACAAACATGGCTTTTGGCTTCATATAGAACAGTGAAGATCTGATGGATCTCTGTGCAACTGGTGGTCCATATGTGGTACAAAGAAGTTATCTAATTGTTCTACACAGAAGAGTCACAATAATGCACTTTCCACCAATTTAAATACAAATTTCTCTTTTGGCCCGTATTATGAATTAAAGTGGGTGTATTCCAAGTGTGAGCTCCTCTTCATGCTCCAATTTTAAAGACTCCTCCCTAACAAATACTTGTACTGTAATTAAACTATTCTTAATTGAATATCTAGTTCTGGGAAAAGATTAAAAAGGAAAAGATTAAAAGGAAAAAGAAATATCTGCCAGAACCAACTTCTAGCATTTTTGTAAATGACCCATTTATCTTGTTAATTCTGAAAAGAACTACACTTCCAAAGAAAGGATAAAAATATTAATAGTTTGGATGACCATATGGGCATCCAGAGAGTTCCACTGGGGTTGAAATATATTGTGCTCAATACATATTTACATAAACACCAAGGATTTTATAGTCAAAAAGCCCAGACTTGAAAAGGTTTATACACATGCTTAGTGTATTCATCATGTGGAGCAATTGGTCTCCCAGAAAGCCAGTGGACTATTTGCATTCATAAAATTAATTACATTCTTATATCTTTTATGCCTGGTCCTTCCAATGTATTTTGCTGCATGGACACAGAAGTCATGCAGAATGCTACAGACCTTAGTGGATCCCATGTGGGCACATTGCTTCAGTGGAGCCAATTCATTTGCAGGAGACATGTTACACTGAGAAAGTGGGGAAGAAAGAGACAATCACTTTTAAATTCCTTCCTCCACTTTCTCTGTACATAAGTACAGAAATACATGCGATATTTCTAACATGTATATGTAAATGTTTCTTAGCAGCACATATACTGCACTATGTGAATGAAAAATTATTTCTGTTTTTAATGACACCTTTAAAGAGTTTTTCCCCCACCATTCCCCCACCCCCATCCACCAAAAGAAACCAAATAACTCATTAATGACCACAGTAGGAAGAAATTAAATTTGAGTGAAAAGAATTCTCCTAGTGAGCAATTTATTTTGTTCCTTGAATTTCTTGTGATATTTTAAACCCAAGGTGGGTGTGTGAGTACTGAACAGTTTTTTACCCCCTGTTAAATAGATTATTCTTTTATGTTTACACAGGTTATTTCTTAGGTTCCCTGTACCCTTAGTTGCTCACAGCCTTGTCATTAAATGTCTTTGCAATAACCCCACAGCAGTGCCAGTCAGTAAGAAAGTGTAAGCTGTATTCTGTATGAGGCAGGCCACCCGCAATAGGTGCCTAACACCAGCCTCCAGGGGTAGAGGCTCCACTGAGCCAGGATCTAAAATATCTTAAGCAATTTATGTAACACATTTCATTTTAGAAATCCTAACACTTACAGTTAGGTACCTTTGAACAGGATGTCAGATTATAGTTCTAAATGTTTTTGTACTACTTCCAGAACTTCATATGTTTTATCTCTGGGCGAGGCCAGTCCTGCTGCTATTATTACCTATTGTTATACTTAGTGAGCAAGATTAAATTAAAAAGAAAGATCTAGAGGCATTTGTTACTTTTCTTGAAAATAGACTGGGCCTGAACATGTACTTTTATTTTTATCATAAATACAATGAAACTTGACAACATACCATATGGTGAATAAACATTAACTCAGAATACAATCTATTGTCATAAAATTACATCTACAGACCAGTCAACAGTCTCTCCTGGGACACATCAGTGAGCTCATTTTGCTTAAGATCTGAAGTCCTTCAAAGCTACAGAGTGCCTGCAGAGTGAAAAATCCCACAAAATGACAGAGGGAGTCCCATCATATAAATCCCAGCCCTATGGTTATAGATGCATAAAAAGATCAAAAATAATGAAACACAATCACAAAGTAAGCATTTCCAAATAAAATGATGCTGACAACTTACATCAGGGGAGGACCTGATCCCCAGCTTTTAATCAGTGTGAGGTACCGTAAATATTACTGTAAAAAAAGGAGGACAGAAGTACAAGAAGGTTTCAAAAGCTCCATGCTGGTCTAACTAATCGTGCTGAACTCAGCCTCAGTAGGAGCTAAGTAAGGCATTACAGATACATTGGAAAATACAAATAAATGCTAGATAAAGCTCAGGGATGCAGCCTGCTGCCCTTGGCAGTGGAATGCTTAAGCCCTGAACAGGACCTCCTCACAGCTGTTACAAGCCTCTTTGAGAAAAATGTACTAATGCCTTCCCTCTGTTTTATATTTGCTTCATTTCTGCCCACAGCCCTCACATCTTCCAGATCCTGAGCAGATGCCTTGCCTGATCTGCCATTATCCTATTTACAATGGAATAAAACCTATTCCTGTTGCACACCTGGATCACATTTTGAACCTAAGGTGTCCCTGTCTGTGCTGCATGGTGGCGATGGTAGCAAATCATGTTCTTTGGCTACAAAACATTACATTTTGGGTATGCTAGTCCCCAGAATATGCCATATTTCCACATAGCAGTGAGAACTGGACTGTCTTATCCCATGGCTGCTGTTAGATAATAAGGCTCTCTGATACCCCATAAATGCCAAAGATACAAAATGTATTATCTCCTACCTGGAGACAGGTATAAGAAGCAGCTGTCTGCCTGGGGCAGATAGAGGTTATATTTCTTCCTATGCATGAAGATCAAAAGTCATGATAGGCAAGTGCCCATGTGCTGTTACTGGTGAAGACAACTCCTTAGTTTATGACTATGTTCCTGGTTAACTTGGCATTTCATACAGCATTTTGACATATTAGAAATAGACTCAGAACAACCAACTTTCAGAAGCATCTGTTGAAGACAAAGAAGTGAATGGGTAATTTCATTTTCCAAAGAGAAAACAATATTTGGCCCTCACTCACAGTAATTGTATGCACCCACCAGCACATAGTGGGTGTTTTTTTTGTTTTGCTTTTTTTTTTTGTTAAAATTGTGGCTGTATTCATAGAGAAAGGATTGTCTTTAACCTATAAAATAGCTGTAGGGGGTCTAAGAGGTGGAAATCTTTCATATAATTTGCATTTCTTGAGTCTGACATCGTTTCAGCTGTAAAACAGTGTCATCTGTACCTTGTCCTGACATCAATGATTGCCTTGTCTGAGCATAAAGACATGCCACCAACCAACAGGATGAACATTTTCAAGCCAACTTCAATCTGCTGTCTTATGAAATCAAACTAGCAAAAGAAACTTACAGCTTCTTTCTCGATCTAAACTGTTAAAGTCTATGCTGTTCCTATCACCTAGCTTCAAAGTGTTTCTAGAAATACAGAATATGAGTGTCTAGCCTTCACAGGACACTTTCAAGCTGAAAGGATAAAGTAAGAAGGAATAAAGATGTACTGACCTCATTTGTCCCAGAACTGTTCTAATACAGCAAGAATTGGTTAACAAAGCCTGAAAAACAACCTCAGATGTTTTGAATACCAGCCTCTAGATTTTTGCCTTCAAACTCAATTGTTTCAGTCTCCATGGTGAGTGTATATGAGGAGTTATCTAATTGTCATCTATAAATGTGGCATGCACTAACAGTAGCCCTCACAAAGAGGATTCAGTTATCTATTTTCCATCTTCTTCATAATCCACTGCTGGGGCATGTTCCCGGCTTTACCAGTCCCTTCCCATTTGAGAAGGTTTAGTGTGCTAGATGGAGCTGTTCCTCTGCCTGGGTTTCTTAATGTCTAAGAAGAACTAGCATTTACTGGAATATAAAAGATTTCTCAAGCTTCATCTTGCTGGCAACTCTTGGCCTGGCAGTTTGTTACAGGTGAATCTTTCAGAGGAGACTAAAAAACCATGTGCTCCATCTGTCTTAGTATTCAATTTGTAATGCTGATGTAATAGCAGCTTTTGTACGAGCTGAGGTATTCTTGGCCAAAATTCCCATCCTTCCATTATCTGCTGTGAGCCATCTGGTTGCTGTTCTCCTTCACAGGGGAGAATCTTCTGCAGCTGGTTTGAGTCTGATTTTCTAAGGAAATGAGTTTATGCACTAATATAATTCCATTGATATTCCATTAGTATTAGGAAAAACAGAGATCCCAAGGATTACTCTATTTTTATCTGCTCGCTAGGTATTAACAGGTACCATAGGGAATGGACACCATACTAATGTCCCCACTGAGTGACATGATCTCCCAAACCAGATGTCTGTTATATTGAACTTTTCTTGCCTTTGGAAATTGCCAACTATTTCAAATAGTTGAACTCCCTCTCAGTATGCTTTGGAGGTGGTAGTTCAGAAATGAAGGAAATTCTGGCAAAACAAACTTGACATCAGAATAAATGTGATTAATAGCAGCAAAGAGGATTAGACCAAGAAGCTGGAAAGACAGTAGCTCCCAAATGGAAATGGAGTGGGCCTCTAGTCTGACACAAGTAAAATCTGAATTAGAGAAGGTGTAAGAAAAGGGAAAAAAAAGTGGCATTTTTCCTGAGATATTGAGCTATGGGTTGCTGGGAAAATGTATGAAACTTGAAAGACAAGTGCATGCAAACTGAAATGATTTACCTGAAAGATGGTTGCTCAAGGAAACTTTGCTTCCAGGTGAAGCTGAAAAATCCATCCTTGATTATAATTTTGTTTCTTTCTTTTTGTAGGAGAAATGTTAATCAAATAGTTTTTATTTGAAGTTTCAGAGAGGTGAAGGAGAAGTAGAAAGTAAAGTAAAGAACAGTGGGAATAAGCACCAGTGCTCAGTGTTAAGATCAATAACGTGATACTGTTTGATACACAATCTTTAGTTAATCATAAAAAATTAGGCTGTACTGTTGTGAGAATTCCTTGCTGACCCTTGTGATTGGTTTATGCACTGAAGCATGAGTTTTGATTTCTTCCTTTTGACTGAAAAATCATTTTGTCTCTTTTAAAAGATGTAGCATTATAAATATGACCTTCCATATCTCCCAGATTCTCAGCCTTTTACTACATCTTCTCTTTTTAAATTTGGGGGAAGGATGCATTTTTACTTCATTAACTTAGCTTGATCTCAGCCAAAAGCCTGACCTAGTGCCCAGTGAAAATTGGTGGGGTATTTAGGTATTATGTTCTGTCTTGTCTCAAGCTGTATAACCTACCTTTTCAAAATCTCTTGCCAAATTAATCAGTCTGCACAGAATTTACCATCAGGTACTTCAGAAACCAACTAAAGAAATATCCAAACCATTACTGATTACCTTCATATGACTGTAGAAGATGAATGAGTTCCTAGAGGACTGGAAGAGGAAAATCATGCCTATATTTAAAGGGTGGGGGGAGGGCAGTGGGGAAGAGGAACCAGTGAAGTCATTCCAACTGCAATGCATGGGAAGTTATTGGAACAAACAACCAATTTTTCAGCATCTAGGGGATAATGAAGTGCTAAGAAATAACCAACATGGATTTGTGAAGAACAAGTTATCAACAAACCAGCCTGACTTTCCTTTCTTTGGTAAGATGACTGGCCTGGAAGACGAGAGACGAGAAAAATGCAATACATCTCGACCTTTTAAAAAGTTTCATGCAACTCATTGTCAAAGACAACATAGGGCAACGTGGCCCAGGTGAAATGAGAGTAAGACAGACTAGAAAACATCTCAAAGAACCACTAGCAGTAGTGGTTCAGAGTTAGACTGGGAATCATCATTGAGTAGTCCTGCAGGATTTTGCTTTGTGACCAGTGCTGTTCAGTGTTTATGCTAACAGTTTGGATGATGCAGTACAGTTACAAAATGTGAAGATGACATCAGTCTGAGAGATATAAGCACTTGGGAAGTGGGGTAAGATGTAAGCACTTGGGAAGATGGGTTAGAATTCAAAATTATCTTGATAAATTGGAGAAATGGTAAGAAATCAACATCAAAAAATTCAATAGGTACAAGTGGAAAGCACAAGCCTTGGAATGGCAAAATCAAATGTCTAGGCATAGGGAGGTGAATAATGGCATAGGAGTCAGCACTGTAGGAAAGGAGCTGACCACAAACTGAATAGGAGCCAACACATTGATGCATGGGTTATTGCAAAGGAGGAAAATGCCACTCTGCTGTTTCAACAGGATGTTGGGCGAGTTGCTCATGTCTTGTATGTGAAGGACTTTTACTGGCATCCTCAGCACAGAAAGGCAGAGCATCACAGCTTAAAGGAGATATCAGACAGACTCCCAAACTGCTGCCAGAAAGACAGCAAGAAATTTAAGCGCACATCTCAAAAATAGGGCTTGTGAAAAGGTTGAAAAAGTTGTATTTTTTTTTTTTTAGATTTTGAGAAAGCCTAGAGAGTAGTCTATTGGAAGTTTAAGTGACCTCTGATCTTGTATCAGAGGAAAAGACAGAAGGAATTTAGAAAAGTTCTATATTTCTGTATCTCTGAAATGCATATGAAATCACATTTTGTAGAACAAAATATTTGAGTGCTTATTATGTCTAGTCTTCCTCTATGATTTGTTTGGGTTTTTTTCACCTCCTCCTCTCCTCCCCTGTTAGGCTGAACCCATACGTGCTGTGAATTGCCTCTACTGTGTGAGTACTCAATTAAACCAGTCAGTTTTACTCACTAGTAAAGAGAAACCTTATCAGGCATGGTTAATATCCATTTTTAAGTTTATGTGAACATACCAAATGAACCTTAGAATGAACAGTGCTTCTCATGATAATTAGGACGAAGAAAAAAAACCTCACGCAATTTTCTTGATCTTCATAAGAAATTAGTTTTTCCAGGAAGAGATGATCAGAAGGTGCTTGGCTGTGATTGCCATACAGTAGGGCTAACTAGGAATAAAGCATTCGCTCCAGCTGCACTTTGATCGCCCTCATGGGTCCCCACTTCTATAACAGCAATAATTTCATGACAGTTAAATCAGATCCAGAGCCTTGTATGTGTAAATGACGCTTTTTTAGATTATTCCTTCAAGCAGGAGGTTGTACCCTTGGTCCCAGAATAATGACTTTTGTGGTGCAAACTAGTCTGTAACCCCCCTAACCACACTGAACTGTCACCTTACTTCATAAAACGACCATCAAAAGATGTTCTATAGATTCGGAAGGGGTTTCCGTTTCTCCATGTGCTAATTGATACTTTATTAAAGTCTGAATTAGCATACAAAAGTGCTAACTAGGCAAAACTCTACAGCTTTGTGAAAGACCATTATTCCCCATTACCTTTAAAATCCCCATATGAGAAGATAAGGACAATCCACCCACTTTTCTCATTGATTCCTGCCTCAGAGTATAGGTTCACAGTCTATGTATCCAAGCAAAAATAATTAACTGAACCTTCTTATTAGATACAACAGATTTTCAATAAAACAGAGTTTGAACCCCTGTGACTATATCGTAACTTGCTGTATAACATGATCGGGTATAGTAAGGTACTCCTCTTTGCATTAGACAGTTAAGAGCAGAGTTATTTCTGCCTTTTAAAAATTGACTGACGCTTACTATAAGAAAAGAAGTGTTCTTTTTCCTGTCCTACTCACTTTTCTGTTTATCTAAATTCACTTAAAGCTGTCATTGATTCTCTTGCTTTTGGTCTATGCGGCTTTGCAGCAATGCTCTACATCATTGCATTTGATCTTGGATTTGCCATATTTCAATGTGAAACAAAGTGGTTTGATGTGTATAAGACCAAATTTTCCCCTAAAAGCTTCTTGCCTAATCTCTAGATTTGTACAGATTTTTCATAGGGCAAATCTTACTTGCTTTGCTCATTTCCACCTTCCAGGTGACTTCAGTAAGAATATTCAGGTGAACAGAGCCATGAAGATATGACCTGCAGTTCTGCAGAGACACATAAAAGACGTATAAAAGAATTACAACACCTACCTATATACTTCGTAGCTACAAATGTAGCTTTGGCATTCATATGGCAGAATTAAATCCCTGTATTGTATCATTTGTGCCCATTAGACTTTTAATTGTCTCATTAGCAACAATGAATAACTGCGAACACAAAATATGTCTGAAGAAACTAAAATTTTATTCATACACTATTTATATTACTATGACATTCCTTGGGATGGAAGTGTAATATAAATTCATAGTAGTATCTGTCAAAAATCTATCACCTCTTCTTCAGCCACTAGAATATCTTTCCTTCAAGAAATGCTTTTCCTGTCAATCACATGATAATAAGCAAAATACAGTTTAAACGAAATTTTTACTTTTTAATGTCAGAATGATCTCCACTTGCATAATATAAGGGGACTGGGTTTCTTAACATTTCACTCACATAAAATAAAAAGGTATTATATAATGTAATAAAACATACTATAAAGTGACATAATATAATGCAATATAATATGACACATACGGAAAGCATGGTGTCCACTTTCACTAGAAGATATGACATGCTCATGAATATGTATCATTTGTTCATACTAGGAAGTGCAAACTCGACATCTCATGCAGCTCACATCCATAAGTGCTTGGACAGCTCTTAGGAGGCGGAGTATGTGATGCACAGAAGACATGATCAGATTTGATTAAGTCAGTTGCTGCTAATTTCTAGTTCAATATCAAAAATAGAGTAATAAATCACTGAATGTGACTGGTTCAGGAAGCCACAGCAAACAGTTACATTTTTTGAGGATTTAAATAGGGAAGTGGTATCTTGCAAAACTCATAGGTAGAGAATTGCAGGCTGCTGGAGTGACACCGAGACACAGAGAATTAGGGTGTCCTGGTTCTGCGCAGAGGCAGCCAGCTTCAAGCACCACCAGTCAAAGTTGGAACAAGGTCTTCCTCTTCTCCTGTGCTTTATCCCCTACACTCACTCTGCCCGCCTGCATCTCCCACCTGCCCCAGCTGGCAGAGATAGTACCTGGGAGTCTAGCTTTGAGAAGCACCTACAAATGGCTGTGGGCAATCAGTGGGTGCTGGGGTTGTACCCTTCTCCAGACATTTTGAAACACAGACATGGCTGCCCTGGGCAGAAGCTGGGCACCTTGAGGAGTCTGTACACTTAAAACTTGGGCAGAGGAAAGCCGCCTTCTCCAAAAGCTGCCCCAAAAGCTGTGGGTCCCTACTTGCTCTGGCTCAAGGAGGTTTCACAGAGCCCCTGTGATAGTGGCACCCTACTACATGGGGGACATAGCTGGCTGGGAAGCTGGAGGAATGGCCCTGATGGAGCAGCAAAATAATCACTGTCCCTCATGCTGTGTCAGAGGCAGGGGGAGGGAAAGTGAGAATTTCCCATGTGCAGAAGCTAGGCTGCTTCACTTGCAGTGGGTTTTAACAGGCATTCACCTATCTCTGCAGCTTTCATTTAAAAATGCACTTTTTTCTTTAATGATAATCCCCACACTCCATTAATTTCAGAAGGTGGACTCTGTAGATGTAGTTCCTAGTCATTTTCCTATGAAGAAAAACTGAGTAAACGAGAGAAATGTGAACAGCGAGTTGGAAAGGAACATGTCAAGGACAATAAAACTTTTTATTTCTGGTTTAATATTCATTCTGTGTTTTAAAAATAGCTATAGTATCTGTCCAACATTATTAATTAGCATGAGCTTCATTCACTGTAACTCGTCTTTCTCTTCAAAGAAATACATATATTGTTACAGATCCCTCATTTTGTTTTCCCACAAGACACATTTCAAAACAACATGTGCTGTTTCTCATGCAATACTGTATCACTCTGATTATTGTACGTAATAAGATATGTCCTAACATAGAGCACTGCACAGATATTTATTTAGAAGGACACCTTTGATGTTGTGTGGACTAAAGAAATATTTAAATTCTACTGAAATAAAAAGTGAAATTCTGTGTCACTATAATAAATCTTGATCCACTGTAGAAGTCTAGGCTCTGCAGAAGTGCCATTCTAATCTGCTTCCAAATATAAGCTTCCAACTAGACAGTCAAGACATGTGGATTAACTCTTTGAATAGGAATTTTCTAAAAGCACAAATAGAAATGTATGTGTCTAATGTCTATTTTATAAACCAAGTTTTCAATTAGAAGAGGTTTACAACTTGTTTAAGAGTAAGACATCCATGACACAGTCAGTCTCAAGTAATGCATGGGTTTAAACTTACAGCCTCCTTGAAAAGACTTTGAGGAGCAAATAATGGAATTATTCCTGAGCCTTTTATGTGGATACCAATGACTGCAAGAGAGAGTTACCTAATATTTCTGAAGAAATGTTTCAGATAGCTTGTCCACATCTTACAGAACACAGTGTATTCATTTGTTTCTTACCAACACAGAAATACACGCTTTCTAAATCTTTCCTGGGTTTGAGCAGTTCAACGTACTCAGTGAGAAGCAATAAAGAAAACATACTTTATGCCACTGAGAAAAATAAATAGTAGTGTTACAACATACCCTTCACTATGTTTGCACTTCTCTGTTCTCCTTTGCTACATTTGCTACAGCAGCTTGGTTGATATACTGCCTTTCTCTTGTGTGCTTCTGGGTAGTATGTGCCACAGGTGCTTCAGCAGCTCTGTCCTCTTTTTAACACAACCCACTCTAAAGAAAAAGTTTCATTTGTATTATAGCATGTGGCAACTTTCAGGAAAAAGAAAAGACATCATCCCAAACCGGTCAGAACACTCTTTGTCTGGTGATCTATCCTCTTTCTCAACTGATGCACCAGTATATGAATGGGACCAATAATCCACGAGGTGAGGTATACAGATGCCATTCACCAGAAAGGATGTCGGGAGAACATAAGCTACACGGGTGTATGGTTGGAACAATAGCAAACGTTTCATGTTGAGGTAGCTTGGATGAATAATGCATGTGTTGGGGAAACAGTTGTTCCATTCTGGTGTGGAGGGGGTGGAAAGAGCGGGCATGGGAGGTGGTTTCCTGATCAAGTCAGCATTTCTAATTAAAATCACCATCCGCGTAGACCCAGAAGACACTTGTATGATGAGAAAACAATGTGCAAATATCCAGGGGGAAACTGGCTACCATTATATGGACCCACAAAAAACACAGCTCAGATGCAAAAATAATGATTTCTGTAGGCAGGCAAGTAGGCAGACATTCACAAATGAAACCAAAGGACCAAGATAAATGTTAGCAGACTATGTGTTCTTTTGATCTGGTATTGTTTAGATATGCCATATAAATGAATACTTCATCTCAGCTAAACCACCCTTTCAAATTATTGTTAATTAAGTAATAATCCCTGAGAAATGTGTCATTACCAACAGCAAGGAACTGGTTTATTATGTTTGCCCCAGGCTATTAATGCTCAAACACAATGGTCACTAATTGCAATAAGAACTAATTTCCCTGGAATTACACATGCATTTTCTAACTATCTGGGAGCACAGTTTTTGTTTTTAAACTTTGTTTTTTAACTTGTCTAAGTAGAACATTGGTCAGCCAGAAGAGCCATTCTCTAATCACCCCACACAGAAATTACCATTAACAAAATGCAAGCTGATTTTTGTTAGCTTTGTACGTTATTAAATTTCCTTTGCAGAAAACAGCAAGAGTAGAGGTTATAATCCCTATAAACAATGCATTATCTCCAAATCCAGCAAAGCTAGCAAAAGCATTGTCAATCAACGCAGTGAGCTTTGGATAAGTCCAGACAGTTTCTTTAAAAACAAGGCGGGGAGGGGGGGCTGTATGTTGTTTGCTAAGTTTACAGCTCATCTTCTGTAACATGTTATTAACGTAATGAGAAATCATTTCTGGGATGTCAATGACCAAACTTTGACATTTATTCCTGTCAGCTGTTTTCAGTGTAGACAATTTAGGTGGCCATAAGAATTATTAAGTAGCGGTAAAGGGATAAATTGAGGAAATTAATCCAGAGGCAGGGAAAAAAATATACCTGGAATTTAAGTGATTTTCTCCACAAACACTTTTTCCCTTGGCTCAGGAGCAGAGTATAAGGAAAAAACCTTAAAGAATAGCTGCCATTGTCATTGCATTTTAAAAGCATCCACATGACAATTTATAAAGAACTGCCATTTCAGCTATTTCTTAAATAACCTCTTTCTTCCTCCATAATCATGTAATATATTTCTTTCACCTTTTGACTAGCACTTTGGTTTTTTTAATAAACTTACACACTCATTTTGCAGGAAATTATATTTTAAAATGCTTCTCAGAGGTGTTTTATCCTAGCACTTTCATTTGGGTTGAATTAATGTTGAATCCTGATTTGCAGAAATAGAGGAAGAGAGGGACAGAAAGAGGGGAAAAAAAAGAAGCTTAGCTTGTACCTCAGCTCCAATACACACTTATCTTCAATTTGCATTTCCAAATCTTACAGTAACCTTTATCTGTAATAACTGAATTATTCTGATACTTTTAAAACACATATAGCGGCAGTGTAGTTATCTGTTGGACTAGACAGTCAAAAGAGTTTCCATTCCCTCTCTTCACTAGTATAGTTTGTTTTCAGGCCTCCAAGGCGAGTATGCACTTGATAGTCTTTATTCTTTTTCTTTTTTTTTAGGACCTCATCTCTCTTTTTTCCCCATTAAGATGCGAATGGGCTGGTACCTCAGCCAATATGTCTATACATGCCTGAATAGACTTGCAGAAAAGCAGGGTCTCCTTTTGTCTGGGCCCATATGGCTGTATGTCATTCCGCACCGACAGGCAAGGGCTCTTCCCTCTGTGGGAGATTTCCAGTAATTGCCAGAACAAATTAAAGTGGAGCTTATCTGTTCCTCTCTCTTTTCAGCTTGAAAATGGAGGAACAAGACCAATTTTAACTGGTGACAATGCAGTGTAGAAATAGATTGGATACAGCATGTGTGAAGTCATGTTGTAGACAGCAGCGGCAGGTCACCGCTTTGAGAAGTGAGGTGATGTTGTGCTACTCAGCCAATCCTTCTAATCTGACAAAGAATAAAAAATGAGTTGAGAGGTTAAGAGCAGTCTATCTAGTAACCGTTGTCACCATCACCATAGGTGGAGAGGGATAAAGGAGTATTTCAGATTGTATTTGTAGATGTGGCACTTAAGGATATGGTTTAGTAGTGGACTTGGCAGTGTTAGGTAAATAGTTGGGCTCAATCTTACAGGTCTTTTCCAACATAAATGACTCTATGATTCTATACTGGAGTGGACTGGGCAGGCCAGAAAAGTGGAGTAGACTACAGTGTGTAAAAAGGACAGATGTGGCATATTTTGAAAAATAGAAATGAAGTGTACAATGAATTTCAGATATTCCCTTCCCCCATGCACAGCTCCTTCTCTCCTTGTCCCCCACCATGTCCACCTTGTGCCTTACTCTATGGGTGAGCATCACAAAATACAGTCTTAACCCTTGACAAACCAATGGGGAGAGTTCTGCCCTGTCTCCGTGGTGACTATCTGGCAGTCTGGGGCTGAAAGGAGTGTATTAAGAGATAATATAGTTATCTGACACGTTTTTTATAGCAAAGAGCTGTCATCTTCCTTTGCAGATGAGATAAAGTGAGTTCAAAGTGCTTTCTCCAGGCAAAGACAGACTCAAAACCATGCAAAGGAAATGAATTCTTTGACAGTGTCTGACATATGAGCCATCGGATTTGAAAGAGACCCTTCATTCTCAGGGCTGCTGAATGCCAATGAGAAATATTAGGATCTTCTCTTGGCCAACACGATTACTGTTATCAAACAAGAATATGTCAAACACCTTTCAACATACTGTTGTAAGTCAAGCTTTAAAAAGCCATAATTCACTGTAAACTATGCTCTCAACTACCACCCTACCTCAGACACTCTCTTCCAGCCCCCTTTCTCACAGTCAGTGAGAAACTAATAGTGACAAAAAGTCCAGCAGTACTTCGTGCTGTCCTTCTCTTCTTCTCTCCAGGTTTCGTGCTCCTGCTCTATGTCAGAAAACCAAGAAGGAGGTTGTGATACAGTCATTAATGAAGAACAGAGGATGTATCTTCAGGTTATTGGAACTGGATGCAACATCTATCTGTAAGTCACTCTCATGTCCTATGTTGACACACCAGAGAGAAGTCATCCTCATGAGGAAGTTGTAGACAGCAATGAGGTCGTCCCCCGGCCTTCTCTAAGTTGAACAAACCTAGTATCCTCAGCCACTCGTCGTAAGTCCATTCACCATCTTTGTTGCTTTCCTTTGGACACATTCTAATATTTTCATATCCTTAAATTGTGGAACCTGAAACTGCACACTGCACTGCAGATGGGGCCATGCTAATGCTGAGTTGTAGAATATTTGGTGTAGAACTTGGGACAGAATATTTGCCTACCACAATAAAGTACAAGGATCTTACTTTTGTCTTTTATAGAGATGAGTTCATTTTAACATCACACACAAAAAGCAAAAATACAGTAAAATAGGTGAAAACACTGGGGAAAAAACAGATTAATTGAAAAAAAAGTAAAATGCAAGGTCACATTTTAAATTTGTATTGTCAATCCTGAGAGCTCCCCTTTGACCTTAATAACTTCTGTAACTTCTGAATCTTAAATAAGCAATCATTTCTTAAACAGCCCGTAACTAAATTAACTACCTAAAGAGAATGTATAATTTTAGATAATTTTAAAATATCTCTAGAGGAAGCTATGCAAAATTCATAATAGGTTCATTTTCCATTAGGTACTCAAGAAAAAAATTAGCAAAGTGCAAGTTTTACAGTGTGATCTTCAGTTCTAAAAATTGTGAACAGTCAGCAAAACTGGAATGGCAAATCCATTCTGAATTGACTTTTTTATAGTCATAAGCCTGTGAATTCAACTCTTTCAGAAACATGCACGTCAGACACTCTACCATATTTTAGTTCTATACATTCTCATTACTAGTTATTCTTTTTGATCAGAGCAGATATGGGCTAGTCACCCATTTGTCCAAAGGACAAATGCTCATATTCAAAAAGGGTATTTTTAGAGCCCAGACAGAACCCAGCTTCTCTGTTTCCAACTTAAAACCACAACAAAATCAATAAAACCTACATTCCAGCAAAGAAAATATGGTCCATATCAGTCGTTTTTTATTGTCTAGAAACCTTCCTTCCTTAGGAGGAGTCAGTAAAGGGGATTCCATGTCTATAAACAGGCTAGACTGTCATTTGCCTTAATTAGTGCCATGCTGGAGAAATCTGAATATGGAATAAAATGGTTCTTTCTTTTTATATATAGAGAAATGGAAAAATAGAAAATAAATTGTTGAAGAAATATAAAGATAGAATAGCAATTGCACATCATATGAAGTTACAGATGACCTCTGAAGTGATTTCCAATACAAAGGGAAGAAGAGGCATTGCTCACAGGAGGAATTAGCACCCATCTGCCTGCCCACTGGTGACCTCTCTTCAGATATTCAGGAAGAGAGGACTGACTTTTCCCATTGTGGCACTGAGCCTGCCTGGCCTGCTATTCTGAACACGAACAAAACCAAGCACTTCAAAAGGTACAGGATGCCTTGCCAATCAGCCATGTGGCTGGACAGAGAACAAAACTTTCCCAGACCAGTCATGGTAGAATTGATGTCTGTTGGGCTTTTATCATCTCACTGTGGCTGTTGTTAAAGGCTTAAAAATTCTTGCTGCGTTCATAGTGAGTACAGCAGTAGCCAAAAGCAGGTTTGTGCTGGTGGGGTGGTGGCTGCCCTGCTGTTCCCCATCGTTGGAGGTGGACAGTCCTATTGGAGAGCTCCCTGGCCAAGGGCTTTCCTCCATCCTGGCAGTCCTGGGAGGAGATGCAGGGTGCCTCAGCAATGAGGTAGCATCACCAGCCACACCAGAGGTGCCAATGCCTGGCGCACCCCTTTTCCCCTTCTGCTTGTTACTGGTGGTCCAGATAATTTCTTGCACCGTCTCTCCCTTCAAAAACTGGAGGCAACGGTGAATGCACAGGAAAAGGCACGTCCATTTGGACTGGAGCAAGAGATCCTGACTGGATGGAGACCCCCACCAACCTTCAATGAAAGGATGGGAGCTCTCCTGCTCCTGTGACTGTGTCACCTATCTCAGTTAGCTGCTCCATGCAACTACTTAATTTATCAGCACTTTAGGCTACAAATGATTTCAAAATCTCCTTCCCCTCTGCAGCTCTAAATTAATAATTTTTGAACATCAGGCCAAAGACACTTGGCTTTCCCTTTATAGGACAACTTAATCTCCTCTCCTGTCTGTTGAGGACTGCCTGTTTTGCTGTTTGATGTACTGAGTCAGACACAACACCGAGCTGATCTTGACAAACTTTGTGGCTGCTAACCTCATGTTTAGAGCACTGAGCTCTCTGAAGGCCACTGTGGTTGCTCAGGTTTTCTCTTCATACACTCATAACAATTTTTTTCCTGATTCAGCAAACTTATGACACTCAAATACAAATAGACCCTCCCTTCCTTGATGCATCCTGCAGTAGCTTTAAAGCATTCCTGTCACTCCACATTACGATTTCTGGGGCTTTTAAATGCTAGGGAAGGGCTGGAAAATGTCACGAGTGGGAAATCCCTGAGGATCGCACACTTGCTTCAGATACTTCTGCAGATGGCGTGTTCTTTATTCTGAACAGGACATTAAAATGAGTTCTGACTTAAACGAGGCTATTAAAAGATGCAGTAGTCCTTTCAACAAGGGCAGTGATGAAGTCTGCTGTGTCCTTTCCAAATTCCAATTCAGTTAATAATATGTGTAAGGCACTGTGCAAAGTTCCACCACTAGATGCTTGATTCCTGCTCATACT
>NW_009930778.1:32302-49433 GCF_000696875.1 Nestor notabilis
CCCTGTTGTTTCATCTGTGTGCAGCAGTCATCTTCAGATCCTACCTTGGACTATTTGAGAGTTTACATCCTCTTTCAATGATGCTCTCCTTTATTCCAGATGTGATCTGGGGAAAAATGAAATGATTCTTGCACATATAAAACCCATAAAGATGAAAGGTGTTATAACTCTATGTTAATTATTCATCACTAGTAGTATTACACATACTAATGTTTTCCTCAAACTATAGTGTACCCCACTGAGCTGTAAACATGTTAAAGAGCTGTAGTTTTTCTTACAAATTTGGCACAGAACTCAAATGAATTTCAGCAAAAATGTGGGACGAAGATCAAGATTTATGAATATAAAATCCTTTCCTCATCTAGGGATGAGTATAGAGAAGGAAGCAGCAAAGAGTTCGAAAATATGCATTGTTGATTGATAGCTTATAGTGCACCATGAAGTCTTTGCATCAGATAGAGCACAATTCAAATCTAGCCACAAAAGCACATCGTCATGCACGCAGCAAGGATGCTGAGATCGCTACTGAGTATGGAGCTGCTTCACCCTGGCTTCACAATTACCCTATAGGCTGTCCAGCCTGTTTAACTACTGACATCAACAAAAATAGTGACTGGAAATTCCTGCAGCTAAATATTTTTTCCCCTATAAAGCTGCTTTGGTTCTAAATACAAAGATCTCTGCACAACTGTGTGAAACAATCAACTACCAGCAGTAACACTTAATGGCTCTGTTCAATGTAAACTGTGCACTTAGGAGTGATTGTGGTATAATTATAGAAAAATGCAGTAACAAATAAAGCTTTAAAGAAAAAAGTACTCAAAATCAGATAGTAAATTGGAAATTATGTTGTGAATCTCAGGTAAATGCAATACAAACTGTAGTCATTTTACATAGAGATAGCAATAAAAAAACACTGGTATTAGGTTGTTTTGAATGCGTTGGTGAGTGTTCTGCTGTTGTGTCATTTTTTTGAAATTCTACCAACAGACATTATTAAAAGGAAATAAGATTAAGTTGCAAAAAGGAATCTTCTGCAGTGGTAATCATAACAGACTAAATACCCATTCCCATTTTCAAATGGGAGGCAGCTAGGAGCTTTCCACTCAATAAAAGGGATTTAATAATGCTGGAATTTTCTTTCTTCGTAAGCCTGAAAAAATACAAGGTTGGAGAGAAATGATGGGCTACAGGCTGTGAGGAGTGAGTTGAGAAAGGGTGTTGGATGTGACCCTGTTGCTAGATGGAAATGTGTGTATATGCGTGTGTATTCTTGCGTACCAAGATGTACACGGGTATATATTTTTAGGGTATTTTGTAGGTCCTATATATATTTAGGATATATTTTTTACCCTAACATCTTTGTATCAAAGAGGAAAAGGCGGTTTCCCAAACACGCATTGCAGAAAAGGAAGAGCAGGAAGCTGCTGTCAGCCAGCAGGGAAGCCTTACCTGTGAGGTATAAATCCAACATTTACCTTGCTGGCCTTTTCATTAACAGTGACTGGAAAACACAATGATCACTGCAAGAGGGAGATGAGTGTGGTAAGTTCAAAACCACTTTATGTTTTAGATGTGGCACCACATTAACATGAAGAGAATCAGAGGAGTTCATGCTCAATTATTTAGATTTGTCTCATCTGCCCAGACTGAAGAACTATGCAGGTTCATGGAGCTGTTATCTCATGTCTTTTATGTCAACAGATGACAGGATTTTTGTTACACAGGAAAATTGTAGATATGTACATCTTCAGGGGTTTGATGACTACACAGTCTGCCTTCACTCTCCTGCAGTACATGAAATATGCAGCCCATGTCAGCTTCTCAAAAGGCATGTCCCTGGCACTTCTTGTGAGCTTCAGTCTCATCAGGAGATAAAATGCTACACATCATTAAATCAGCACCAATCAGCCACTGGTGCAGGAGAAAGTCCCGTTCAACAAGCGTTCCCAGTAAGGAATAATCAATCACTAATAAGGAACACTGCATTAATTTCTACATCATGAAACATAGTACCAAAAACCCCATCTCCAATGCTACTGAAACTTGAGCACAAGCACTAGAATAGCATATCAAAAGCTGTCTGTAATTAGATATTTGGATTAATAATTGTGCACTTATTTAAGGGCCCTCAGCACTGGCAGCTCCCAAATGAAGCATCCAAAGACACATTAACTGATCACTGTGACGTGCTTAGGATGGTACACTAGCAGACAATTTCATTGTGAAAAAGTTAGCATGCATCTTAGGGCATTTTACTCTTTAGTTAATGTGATTAGAAACATAATTTTCCCATAGTATAATATGCATTTGCAGGAGTAATTTTCAGTTGAAACAAACACTTTCCTCCAGGCCTCCCATTATAAATGAAATCTCCAAATCTTCAAGCATTATTTTTTTCTTTTTTTTTTTTTCTTTTCCTTTTTTCTGTTGGCTATTGGAGAGTGGGCAGGATAAATGGAGAGCTGAATAAGGAAAGATTAAAGAATAGCAGGTTTCTCAGGCAGTCTTGCAAACACTAGAGACACCTTACTCTGATCTATGCAAGCACAAAGTTGCTGTTCTGAAGAGCTAGCCATATGGAAAATTTCTCTCTTTGACCAAGGAAAGAAGGAAGCTCTGGGGCTACTTCAGGCCTGCCTATCATTTCACTGAGGTGGACTCTTGCAACTCCCTCGGTTTCTCACTCCAAGCAAGACCAATTTTTTATGCAGCTTTTTTGTACCTTCCCCTGGACTCCCAAATCTTCTGCACTCCAACCTCTTCAGTGCCAACATAAACATTCCTTTCTTTTGTCTTTTGTGAGTCTCAGAGTTCACTTGTCTTACATGCAATGGGGGCACTGATGTCTGACTGTAAGGATGGCATGCAGTGTTTGCTGGCACCTATTGTGCCCATATACAATTTTGCTAAGGCTCTGCAGATGTTCAGGATGCCCAGGACCTAGCCAGCCAGCAGGAGAGCAGCCTCTGAATGACAGCATCAGTGTAGTTTGCCATTTTTGCAGCCTCAAAATACAGCTGCATATCATATTGCTGAGAGTAATACCACTTGCACCACCAACCTTGAGAATAAAGGATTTTTAGCTGGATTTTCCAAAGAAATGCATTTACGGTAGTTTCTTTCTGCCTGTCAGTCCTCATCTAATAAAATTGGAATCCATTTATCCAATTTCAACCCTATTTGACAGAGAAGATGTTATACTGTATAAGGAAGAGGATTATGTGAGATATACCCAAAGGACTTATTTTCCACAGAAACTTTGTATACGCATACATTTGGGTTGAGAGCAAGCTCATCAAGAATATCTCCTTTTTTAATGTGCCACATATATGCTGCTTACATGGTTGTGTAATGGATGTAATCTTCTTAATGTGTATTTACAGACAGTTTAAAATATGCACTGGGATCTTAATTTGGAATGAGAATGATAGTATGCAATTAAAATCTGAAATGAAATACAGTAAGAACATTGTAGGTTGTAATTGCAATTATTACCAGTAAAAGATGACATTCCTGAGATATGGACTGTCTATCATTTTGTGAGTGAAAGTTCTTCAGGGAAAGAACTGCTATTTGTTATGAGGTTGTACACTGGCAGTCACAGTGGTCACCTTGATCTTCTCTACTAACATAATAAAGATGAGTCGAGTTGAGTCCAGTTGAGTTAAGCTAAGTTAAGGGAAGATAAAACCAGGCAGCATCAAAGGTGACCATGAGTGACGCTAGAGTACTTCCCCTAATTTTAGAAGGTGGTGCCAAGACTGCATCTTCAGCAATCCCTGTGTGGTAAAAGTTAGTGACCTTTTAATGGTGACAGTTATATGAAGTAGTTTGAATAATTACCCATGAAAAGATCCTTTTATATATCTTTACAGACATCCTGCAATGAGATGCTCTTTTGTGGCATTTTCATTTCCATTCTAAACCATATTAATGATTCACTGAGTTGGAGGATCAGATGGAAAAAAAAATCAAAAACCCAGCAAACCAATTTGCTGCTTCCAGTGCTATTGCCTGGAGGCTCTGCCTCACGAACAGCTGAGCACCCTCTGCAGCCATGGTGGGTGAAGGCTTCTCCAATAGAGTCAGGAATTTGGGGTGCTCCACCTCTCAGAGAACGTCTCACTCCACTGCAAACATTCCCAGGCATATGATGGGGAAAGATCATCTGAAACAGCTGCAAACAGCAGTAAACATGCTGCAAACAGACCTGCTTACAGAAATTCTCATTTAAATTTGCAAATAATTGCTTGTATTTAATTCGGCATATAGGATATTGCAACAGAAAAACAAAACAGGTGAGGAGAGAGGAAGATTAAATTTTGAGAAAGGGAGACTGTGTAACAAGAAAAAGGAGAGACCTTAAAGCTCTAAAGCAGTTTAAAACAGCAAAGTGGTGGGTTTTTTTTCTTACAGCTGTTTTCTCTTTTTCTCACAGATGTTCAAGGAAATATCTACAGAGTAAGAAATATCCTGCCCATATAGGAGAGGAATATGAGCTTAATTATATCTGCATATGTTCTCAGGAAATCACTGAGGTGATGGACCCACTTGTATTAATTTCATCAAACTCTGCTGCATTATTATCATCCTGCAGGAAAGTTAAGCCTACACTGATCTAAAACTCCTTCATTCAAAAGACAGATCCCAAATCAGTATTTCTTTTCTGTTACACATTTTTCAGCATGATAGACAGAATAAAAAATATGTTTGGAGAATGGAAGCAGGCTCCACAATGCCCACACAGACCTGTACAGGATATGAAATGGAATTTAGAAGCACTTTACGCCACGTTCTTTTAGCCTCTTGGTGAAGTTTAAAACAGCAGTGATGACATCTGATAACAAATATCAATATCCATCTTTTCAGGGAAAAGTGACCTCAGATCATTATGAAGCTGAGCCTGAAACTTAGTTTTGTGAGAGGTGGTATCCTCACAAGACTGAAGGAGTCTCAACTAACATTAACTTTTCTTCTGCAATTTGTTCATGGCTACGTATTATCAGACAATACTCTAAGCTCTGTTGTGGGTGGATACCATTCCACTTCTTTGAAGTTCGTTACCTCAAGTGGTGTAGGGCATGAAAAAAAATAAACCTTGGTAGCAATCAGATGATCGTAGCTTTTCCAGGAGTTGAAATACTCTGCTAAAAACACCCCAAGTGACAACCGTACTTCAACATCAACATTCCTAATATTTTAAGCATCTCATTCTTGTGAGAAATAAAGAGGTAGGGTAGAAGGAGGGAATGCAGATTTTTCCTAAGGTCTAAGCAGATGTTACAAAGAACATGAGAAGCACAGAGCCTAGGACCTCATAAGGAAATGAACATCATGAAGTTCTTTCCTGACATTTTTTGCCCACAGTCCATATTTTCAGAAATTCACTTGATCTGATACCTTCTGTCTTTAATTGAGATGTTGGCAGGTACAGTTTTCTCGAATTTATGCCAGAGGATTTATTCTAATCTCTTCCTTTTATGATATACTTATTTGGACGAGCAGAAAAAATGATTCACCAGTTCTTGTGAAGGGGACTTGCTTACTCTCATAACTGTGTTGGAATCTGGGCAGAAAAGGAACATCACTCAGACACATCACCTCTAAATTAATCAGCGTTTGCTGTCTGCCGCGCACTCTGACATCCTGACTTGTAGTGAGTGGGAGTGAAGTCAACAAGCAGTCCCAACGAGGTCTGTACTATGATAGCTGGAGTTGAGGGAGATCACTTTGGAAGGTCTGAGGCAAGAGGGTAGAACTGGCCTGTAAGTCACAGGCCATATTCATCAGACAGTCAGAAGTGGAAAAAAAGCATCAGTCTAGACTGTTCCTAACACAGCTACTCAGTCAGGACCAAATTTGCCATTGATGTGTATTAAGAAAGTACTTTGTGAATAGCTCAAAGAATAAGGTAGCCCTCAGCATGAATACACGTATTGCAAACCCACCACAAGCAGGGAAAAATGCTGCTTAAACAATATCCAGTGAATATGCTATTCAGCTGATCTGTATGGTGGTTGTTTTAAAAAAATCAACAAAACCTCCCCCTCTATTCCCACTATTCAGATTGCTCTGTTCACCAGAAATGGTACAATATGTCCCTGCCATTTTATGCAACCAGCAGCCCAACCCATGCCAACAGTACATCTGGGGCACAGCTTGTCCTATAATGAAGGGCTCCCAGTATCCGTGTAATCGCTTTCAATGCTTCTCTGTACCTGCTATGGATACAAAGGACTCAGGGGTAACACCCCCCTCCCTCACCCACCTCTCCATCCTTTATGCCCTACTCCCCACTTCCCCTTTGACTAGATCACAAAGTCGTTCAGGATTTTTCTTTCACATTTTGACTGCTGCAGCATTTTTCTGCCCTCCTCTCCTTACTCCAGCTGTATAGGTAATTTTTTAGCAGCCTGGTTTATCTTTGCAAGCTAAATGGAAGGTGCTGTTAGCATATTCAGCTGGCGATGGGCAGAAAGAGCCAACCACAGCCTAACAGCATTCACACTGTGCACAAAGCTGGTCTATGGTCTTGCCACCCCCAAATAGTCTCAGGACTGGAATACCTGCCTTTATCAGAAGCTGTGACTGTTTGGTTTTAATTAAATGCAACAAAGGTACACCAGGGCTCAGCAGGCTTGTGTTTTAGATGCTAAGGTAGGAAGGTAAGGCATCACTCCATTCTCTGCGTTAAAATGAGATTTCAGCATGAACTGCGTCATTAAGGACTCAAAGGAGAAAAAAAATGCAACTGAATTAAACCTGACAGGATAATGCGAAGAATCAATAGCTTTATTTGCTGTTTAATGATGATGATATTGTTTTCATTTCATTATATGTGAGTCATAACCGGCTTTGTGTTGGCTTAATTGTACTCCCTAGCAAGTAAACTGAGGCATGCAATTTATAGCAGCAACACCTGTTAGAGAAAGCTTATTTAAGACTATCATAAATTGGTTCTGAACAATGAAATGAATTTGCTTCCAATCCAGCACACTAGATTATTAAGACATTACGTTTGTGGTTTTCTTTTTCTTTTTTTTTTTTTTTTTTGTTTAAATTAACAGTAACAGATTTCTTTTGACTGACAGCAGAGAAAACCAGAACAACCCTGTAGCTATGCAGCTTGTGATGACCTGTTTCAGTTTTCACATTTGGGCTTACACAGTAAACCCTGGATCCTTCTGTCTCTGTAAAGTGACTTCAGCTTTTGGCAGTGGTTGATCACACCGTTATTTATTGCCTTTCCTTTTCATGGCCTCTCTACCAAAAATATCATATAAAAGAAGCAGAAAGAGAAATAAAAGTGGGTGAGAAAGGAACACAGAGGAGCCAGCTGAGGAAGGAATGACTGACACAAGACCAAAGTCATTGTAGGTGGGTTTTTTTAAAGCACAGTAGTGATGAAGAACACTCATTCATTTTTTTCTGAAATTGTACAGAGTGATTTAGCCTTAAAGAGGTTTGGCTATGGTGTATCTGGGAAGGGACACAGCTGCAAATGAGTTTGAGCACACTGCGCATGCAAGGGGGCACTGGCAAAATGAGAAACAGGTCTTGGGTAGTGACCAGTACATTTGTCTTTATTTCTCCTATTCATAGAATCATAGAATAGTTAGGGTTGGAAAGGACCTTAAGAGTTCTCTTTATCCTCACTGTCTGCCTCTGTGTTGGTCTGGGTCTTTTCAGCAGCTTCCCTTTCTCCCCAGCATCCTGGTGTGTAAATTCAGCAGTGTAGATCCCTACAGAGAGCTGGAGTGCTCTTGACCCTTCCAGGACCCAGTTGAAAGCCCGGAGAGTGGTGAAGGTACAGGCACAGCCACATCCATCCTGGGCTGCATTGAGTCCTGAAGTGCAGACAAAATGGGCAGGTGCCAGGGACCATTCTGGCACGAATCCTGCTGTGAGGAGAAGGATGCCAAGTGCTATTTCTGGTCCTCAGCTTTGGGCTGAAGTGGCAGCTTACTTCTGTTGAAATAGATCTGGTTTGCTTTTGCACAAATGCTCTCTTTTCCCTCTTCTGCATCGTGCCTGTGCCACTGCTGGACATTCAATAGTTCTCAGAGAAGTGGGAGGATTCATAATTATTATTGTCATTCCCAAGTTGCCTTTGCTTTACAGGTTTGCCCTTAATTCTGGTCTCAATTACCAGGGATTGCACATTTCAATATTATTCTGAATTGCCAAAGTGAGGAGATTTAAACAGCTCAACACCACATCACATCTGAGGTCTAATATTGTTTTCCTCTAATCAAGAGATGTTAGCTGCAGAGAGGTGTTGAGGTAGGCTTGACAATAGCGTGTTTGCATGGAAAAGGCAGATTTTCATGGCTTTGTGTAGAACCTACAGATTTCCTTGGGAAGCTAGTGAATTAAACATTAAGCCTACATATACTATGGTAGTTATAACTCCATGATTAAATTCAGTAAAAAAAAAGTAAAAAAACATTTACATGTGAAGACCTTGAAGACCTCTATGTCCCACAGCATAATTGGGAGTGTTAAAATGCAGTGTTATCCTAGGAAGTCCTGCTACAGCAAAAATTGCATCGTGGGTGTCTATATTTGTTACTTCATGTTGATTTTTGGCATAAAATACATTCAGTTTGAGAGTAAAGTGTGTATTTGTTTCCTGACTGCAGACCTTGAAAACCATGTGTAGATCTGGACCAGCAATGTCTTTTACACAGCTACCAAGCATGAACGGCTAATTGCCCAAACTGTGCCACTGTTGAACCTCATGCAGTTCTTTTGGCATCACTACAATTAGGCAGGTTGTAACTAATTAGGTATCTGTAAACACTTCTGAAGATGATGAGTATGATGGAATAGAAATCTCAGCTTCTGTCTGCCTAGCTTCATCAAGTCTGCAGGGCTAACTAAAGGGAAAAGCAATAAAGAAACTCAAGAGTTTTGTTGGACCTCTGAGCAAGAAGCCCTTTTTATGTGGTAATTTTTCAGAGTAAAGTTACATACAAATGGAAAAAAAAAATCTCCTCCTCCCTTGTTTTTGGCTACTGAATGCTTTAATAGATGCTTTACTTCCAGTGTAAGGAGAGATCCCTGACAGAGGACCATCAGCCACTTCGAATGATAATTTGGGATCTTTACTCCAAATGGTCATGAGCCCTTTTCTCATACACAAGGTCAGGAAGGATTTTAAAGGAGCTATGGATTAAAATGTGTTGTCTAGTTCTTCCCATGGTAGCTTCTGGGAGTAACCAAGGAAAGTGATTTGTGAGCAATTATCATCTATTCCCATGTATTCAGAAGATCATACACAGCCTGAAGATAAGAACAAAACATGGCCATGAAGGCATTTGAGAAATAACACACCTTCTCTTCAAGGTGCTTGTTATGCTAACATTTGCTACTTATATGAAGGCAGGAAATAGGGGTAAAAGAGCATTGTTCATATTCCTGAGGAGGCTCTGAAGATAAATACACCCAAAGGTGTCAACACCTTGCATAACAGGAGACCAGAGAGGCAGAGACCACTGCTGTTTATCGAGAGTTGATATTTCAGTGCTGTCACATGCCCATCTTTTTTCCACCTAAAGGGAAAACTAGAGAGATTCCTTAACAGCCAGGATGTATTACCTCTGAAGGCCTGTCTAACCCAGTGAATCACAGATATTTTCTTTAAGTGGAGGCCTAGGACTTAACCAAGTAATATGCCAGGACTGGTTTTTGCAGGGAGTTGTGTTTTGCAAGTTGTAATGCTTTAAATACAAAGGGAAGAAAAGGTTCATTTTGTTTTTCTTCTACTGAACTTTAAGTAAACAAATAAGGAACTTCAGAATTAGAACCTTTATGTTCAAAACAAAAGACTTGACTCACTTTGTATAAATAACAACATTTTTCTGTGCTTAAAGATCCATTAAGTAAAATCAAGTTGCAAGGTCCTGATTGTGATCAGATAGCTGTGGTATGTTAACAGCCTTTGCATGTAAGTGAGTGGGAGTACAGAGAAGGAAAATGCTTTAATAGAAAATAAAGCAAACAGCACTGTTGTTTGCAAGAATATTTGGAGTCTCAATATGAGTGAGGTAAATAGTTGCTTTTATTAATAGCAGCAGATCAATGCCACTAGATTAGCAGAAACTGAGAATAAAGCAGAAAAAGAGAAGAACATTTCTGTCTAGTCACACCCCCTCTCCCCACTGCTGAGCACAATCCCAGTCTCTGAATGGCAGCAGCAACATACCCTGCCAAGTATGGGCTCAAATTTTAAGCCATGATAAAATTTTTCCCCCAATTTAAAACCTAAACAGAAATGTAGCCATCTGCCTACACTAAGCATAGGCATGCTTTCTGTGCTGATATAAGAGAGGATGAACAAATGGATGATTCAGAAAGAGGTACAGCTACTCTTTGGCTCTCCACTTTTCTTCTGGGAAGAGTAAACCAATCCAACCTGAGAGAGGTTGGCTTTCTATCTTTTCTTGGCCAGGAAATAGCTGCACAGCTCCAGTTGCTTCACCCATACCTATGGTGAGAGGCAGGAGGTAGGAGACAGGAGCTCCTGTTCTTCCTTCTGGGCTGGAGCCAGAAAATGATCTGAGAAGCAAAAGGATGGAAGCAAGACATGTGGCTCAAAGTTTTGATGGGGTCCTGAGAGCTAGTTACCAGGCTGAAAGCTCTGAACCCACTGAGCACATAGGTTATATTTGGGCTTGTCACTTCATTGGGGTTGGAGATCTTTAAACCTCCCATGCTGGACAAGGCTGTATCCCTGTCCTGTCAGCATGTCAGTATAGAAACTTCCACATAAAAAGGAAAATGAGAGATACTTATGCAGGCAGTTCTATGTGAATACAGCAGTGCCTATACCAGAAATTTTGCCTTTATATCCACCTAAAAAAGTCTCACACTTTTCATAGCTTACACAGTTGTGTCATTTGGAAAGACAAGGTGCAATTTAACATCAATTTTTACAGATATCTGAAAACTACCTATAGAACTAGCAAAAAAAAAAATCAAATTTGCAAATTATTAAAGAATGAATGGTGTAACTTCTGAAAATTGTAGTTCAAGACATTAAAATAATAACTACCAAATTATTCTCCTGACAATCCTTTCATTACATCTGTAATATTTGTTTTTTAATCTTAGCACCTACCGTGAGATTAACATATCTGAGAATTTCTGTTTATTGTTCTACATAACACCGTAATAGCAGTGACAAAACCTTTGCTTGTATTTGGGTCAAAACACTCAATGATTTGAACTATTTCTGTATTTTATCTTTCCTAGAAGATCGATAATCATCAGCTCCTGATGGAAGTTAACCAATCAGATCACATATTTCCATAAGACTATTGCTGACTTCTGTGAAAACTGCAAAAGGGTTTCTGTTTTGCAAATCCACACACAACCAAGTTTTTCAATGCTGCTAAATGCTGTGATGAGATTCTCAGTCATAAAGAATTCAGACTTCAGAATGGGATGTTATGAGTAGATGATTTGCTATTGTAATAAATAATGAAAGCTAAATTATACTTAGCAACGACTGAACAAGCGCTCTTTAAGTGACCCATTATTCTCTTTATATTATCCCGTTCACAAGGTATATTACAAAATTTATGGATATCCCATTTCTTATTTTACACTGGACATAATTTGAGAGGGGGAAAGTTAGGCATATACTTTCTCTGGGTTAATCAGCTGTACATGTCCAGGAGGAAATAATTTGCAACTTGCAGTTCTAGGGTTGTAATGGATCACACCCTGAACAAGACTTGAAAATGTCCTGCAGGTACAAGAAAAGGAAATGCCATAGTGGGGTGTATGAACAGGGGAAAAGCAAGACATCTGAAACAGCCCTTCTCCTTACAGAAGGATTCATGTGGGGTTGCATTCCAGTTTGGGCACTGTGCTTCAACCAGTGTGTAGCTCAACTGGAGAGAGGGCAAAAGCAAGCACTGAGGCAGATTAAAGGTCTGGAAAACATGACTTCAGAGGAAATTCTGCAGTTAATTAGCCTGAAGAAGAAAGAACTAAGAAGGCAGCATCATAACAGTCATCAAACACATAAAAGTATGTTGTGAAGAAGAAAGGCACAATCCACTGTCTGTGCCCACAGTGGGCAGCCGACGCAGGAGGCCTTCCTGACAGTGAGGAGGGATTGGGTCAGGCGTGAGGAACCTTGCAAGAGCAAGGCTTATCAAGCACTGCAGCAGGTTGCATGGGGAGGCTCTTGTACCTCCATTCCTTTTAACCAGGCTGAACTGGAGGGATAATTGTTCCTGTGTTTGGGCAGGGGTGGCTTCTTGACCCTGAAGCCCTGATTTAATTCCATTTGATAGAGATACACAGATGGTTGCTAAGCCAGTAAAGAGCACTGACACTCCTCTCACAGGCTCCTGCCTCTGCCAGTGGCTGTAATGGATGTTTCAGAGGACATGCAAAAACACTGTAACACACAACAGTTGAACAAACTGGATGTCAAAAGCATGATAGATTTGCTTTCCTCTTGAAAAATATGTCTTACTGATATTGTATTTTTAAGATGAGCCAGGGTAACAATAGACATTCTCAATGTACATATACATTTCTACCTTTTAGCATTTTTCACTAGACTACTGGCCTCTGCAATAGCTAGTGGCAATGAATTTCACATTTAACTGTGCTTTTGGGTAAAAATATATCCCATCTTAGCAGTTAGTTATATGTTATAATGAAAAGGTGATTAGGAGTTGCCAAGTTGCCTCCTCTATATTACTCATTACTCAGTATGCCTTTATCATGCTCCATCTTATTTGCTTAATTGCCAGACTAAGCAGCTCAAGATTTTCACTCTCTCTTCATATGGAAGTCTTTTTGTATCTGCAGGAATTTTCGTCAGTAGTCCCTGAATCATCTCTGTTGGACACCATACACAAATCTCTTTTTTTTCTGACTGAACAAGGGGACAAATGTATGGTTTTGTTGGCTAGGTTTTTGTGGTGGGGTTTTTTTGTTTGGTTTTGCTTTTAGAACATTTTTCGCATGGCCAATTTTCCATAGCTTTCAAAATATATGGCTACAGTGGAGGAATTACAGACAGTTCTGAGAGCTTGTTCTGAACTTAGCAAACAGTGCATGCAAGGCATATTGATTTCTCTGTCTATATTGATCCTTCTTCATTACTTAACTCTTAAGCCCATAAAATCTGATGGGTAGAAAAAATCCTGATAACTTATTATTAGTACAGGTCATATGTGTTCTTCCATTTTAAAAGATTAGAAAAAATCCTGAATTCAAGATTAGTCTTTTCTCTCATAGACTTAAAAGTTAATCTAAATAAACATACAGAAATAAGGAACAGCATCCAAAGTACTGTATGCTATGTTCTGCTTGTCCACCATGTATGGATAGAAGCCTTACATTCCTTGTCCTTGCTCTGTCTTTTCAAGAACTGTGTAGATTTTTCATCCAGTGTGAGATATATGGTGATAATTCACACATTTGCTTCAATGCTATGCTTCTGCTCCAATGCAAATTGCTAGCATAAGTATAGCCTTGACTCCTAACACAGACAGGCAGAGGCTAGGAAGACATGACTGCATCCTGAACTCAATGCCACCTCCATACCCTTGTTAGAGGAGCTGACTGGCAATGTAAGAAGCACAAAACTACCCCCATCAGCAGAAGTAATAGTGGCAGGAGGGTTTGATAATGTCAAGGAGGTGGGAAAGGTTCCCACAGGGCAGAGCATCCCAAGTCCATCTTCAGGGGCAAAGTAAATCTCAAGCTTTCTTAACGTGTGGTTATGTTTCTGAGACATACCAAACCCTGCCTTATGAGGTAACAAATAATGGCATTTAAAAAATATTTCAATGACAATGTTACCATTGTGAAAAGTGATCATACTCTGGGCATACTCAGGAAAAGTATGGGCAAAAAAACACCTGGGCATACTCACTTTGTGTGCCTTCAGGTCTTTTTGTCACAGAATTACAGCATAAAAATGACATTTTATTGGAACTTCTTACTGATTTGCATTCTGGCTAGAGGTAGACACAGAATTCTAATATCTTCTACGGGTTGCCTGGCATTTGAGGGCTTATGTCAGATCTTTTGGGTTATATGAATATTTCCTTTGATGTAATGATATTCTTTATTCTTACAAGAGCTATTTAAAAGACAAAGAAAAATCTCATTTCAAAATGTACGGTTAATGAAACAGGAGCCCATATCACCTAATGCATTGTGCGTTTCATAAATATATATTGCGAGTTAGGACAGACAGCTTTTAACATTTCCTGTGCTCATCTCAGCCTAATTCTTTGGGATCTTCTGGGTCACAGTAACTTTTTTGAGAAATATGGTCACAGTGTTGCAGCTGATCTGCCTTTTGGATATTACATCAATGGAGATAATCCATGAAGAGAGTACCTGGACTCAGAGCTCCCAGACTTTGCGTACTGAAGGTATACATGTATATGTTTTATTTACTTGATAATTCATGTATCAAACTACAGTGTAGTTTCAGTAGCAGTATCACTGGCTGCTTCTTCTAAAACTCTACAGACCTATTATGACTGCGTGCGTGTCGGATTGCAACTGGTGAATATTTAGATCTGGTAGGACTGTTTTTCTTCACTTTATGGTATTTACACAATAATTAAGCTGCTGTAAGGAACTATTTTTTCTGAAGTAACATGAATCTAGCTCAGCCTGTTGCTCAAAACTGACCAAAAGAATCAGCAAAAATTATGGAGAACAATGAGGTGTCCAATTGACTAAGACTGGGAACTCTGTTGAAGTCTGAGCAACAGGTACAAGAAAATAAGACCAGAAATCAGTGGTATAAAAACAGTGTGCTGGGAAACAAGCTACTCCACCTACTATTTCCTTTGGGAGGGCTATATTTGGAAAGCTGATTGGAAGGAAGTATAATTAGTAAAATACAAGTATGCAGATAGTAGTGTGTGTGTTGGGGATATCTCCTCTGATCACAGGATGCACCCTGACATTGTAGGATCTTACTTTCCCTGATCCTGGAAAATGCCGAGATTGAACCAAGGAAAAATCAGAGAGATCTAGAGGACATCAACAGCTCTTTCGATTCAGGACTCCTTCTGGCAAAGATTTATTGTGTATTGAATGAATTTCTACCTCTCCTTTTTCTTTTTGTTGCTCTTTTCCATCTTCATCCCTATTTCGTTGGGTTTTTTGTTGTTGTGTTTTGGTTATGTGTTTGGTTTTGGGGTTTTTTGTTGGTTTTTTTTTTCCTCTATGTTCTTTTTTATCCCCCCCTCCCCCTTTTTTTTTGGTGTGTGTGATTTGGATGTTCTTACATACAGTTGTACGTGCTTTTAGATGTGCCTGCATCTTTTTGTGTGAATCTGATGTGCTTGGCTAAGGTGGCAGCTTTGGTTGCTGCACTGGGCATACCATCAAAAAGGGAACTACCAGCAAGTCAGCCCAGCACCAGTCCAAAGATACTGGCTCTTGAAAGGACCAAGAAGAATGTGTGAGGTGCATGCCATTCTCTAGAAGCGCTGTTGCAAGAGCGAGCTAGTCTTACAGACCAAAGCAAATTTTTTCTTTCCTTGATGCTCTTTACTCCTTCTTTGGTGCACATTTTGTCCCTTTTTTCTTGTTTTCAGGGAACCTAAGACGTGACAAGACAGCTCCAACCCAGCTCAGATGGCATTTCGTTTTTTCTTTAACAGGAACAATTACTGTAATCTCTAATACCAGCCAAATGGTTACCAAATGGTTTCTTTACAGCTAAAGTCTAAGGAAATGTGCTATATTGCTAAAAAGAAGTTACTTGCTTTCTATATATCAGATGCATTAGTCTTTCTCTTTCCTTATTCTGCATCTTTAACAAAGGATGATTGATTTTTAAGTTAGTAGTTTACCATGATATTAAGCAGAGTGAAATTTCTGTCAAAACCATAAATGTATTTAATTATCTAATTTTCTTCAGTGACAAGGTCGTGTTAACACTGTTGAGCGTCTAGACCAGTAAACCCACTGAAACCAACACATAATTCAGCTGTTTTTTCCCTTCATGCCAGGCTGTGTCCCAGGAAGCACAGAGGGCACTTTACATAAATCAGACAGTGATTTGTTAGCACATTTTCCATCTTCTAATTTCTCACAGTGCTCACACCCAAATAACTTTCCTGATCTCCCTTCAGACTGCATCTTAATTATGTTTTCCCACTGCTAAAACTTTCCTTCAGTCTCAAGGATGGTGACTGCATATCACTATCCTTCTCTCCAGCAAAGCAGACTTTGGGCATGATATTAACACTACTTCTCCTCACCAGGCCCCAGCCAGAGGTTGCAATGGCTGTGTGTTTTCCCAGAGGGACAGAGGTCCTGTCTTTGCAAGCCTAGCTCACCCATTCACTCTTGGACCATGCTCTGCTCCTCCTTTTTCTGGCTGCACCTGGGAGGCCTGCCTTTGATACTGTAGAGCTGGCTACCCATCCGCCTCCAACATGGGGGAATGAAACTCAAAACCAGCATCATGCCTGTGCCCTGGATGAGCTGACCTGCTCCTGCACATGACGCCCAAGAAAGCTGGGGTGCAGGATGGTGCAGCGCAGCGACTCTGGGCACAGTCCAGCTCCATCAGGGGCTGCATTGCCACGTACATTGGGAAGGGAACTGTGCGGGAATGGCAGCTACTAATCCAAAAGCCTTTATATTGCTTCTGAAAACAAGCAGGTAAATTTGCATAGCATCATGTGCTACCATTGGAGTCTTGGATATGCCCTAAAAAAGTTAACTCTGATGTGAACTGTCAGGCTATATTTATTGTAGTAAATTAAATAATGATGCCTGGGCAGTGGACAGTGGTCATCAGTCTTTCAAGATTGTAAGAATAGTCCCCAGTCTCATGGGCTGTTTCATATCTACTGATCTCCGTGCCAGAGAGCAGTCCTGGGCATCAACTAGGATCAATGGAGCCTCACGTTGCTTTTATCATCTGCCTAGGTGCTGACTGGCTGCATTTCCCACTGTCCTACCCAATTCTGCTACTGCTGAGCACCTGAATATTTTCATTGGCTTATTGCTGCTGTCCTCCTAGGAAAAAAGCACTCACCAGTACCTGAACTGACTGTAAATTACAAAATTATAGAAAGAAATATGCAAATATAACACAGTAACATACTCATTCAGC
>NW_009930778.1:50001-52844 GCF_000696875.1 Nestor notabilis
CTATGTGTAGTGTCTTCAGAAACCCCATAGACTCTTGATAAACCCATGCAATCATCTTATGCTACTCATGATTTTGTTAAAATACAACTTTAAATAAAATGTTTCTGACATTGTAAACCTAAATTTATGCAAATCTAAAAAGTTATGCAAATGTGAAACCTACTTCTTGTTTTTACAAATTATATCGTCAGGTATTGTATAACCTATCAGTTTTTAATATGAAACCACTGTGGTGATAATACCTCTGTGTGTATTAAAGGGTTCTGAAATAAAAGTAGCTCTAATGTGTGCTCTAACCAACATTCAGATGTTCACAACTCAGAAATTTTAATTTGAAGAGAACAAAAAAATAGCTCATCTACATAATTAACTGATGTTACACAACATTTCATTTTGAAGAATGAAACCATTCTTAAATTATGAGTCTTGAAAAATAGACAGAACTCTAATTTCTACTCTCACACATTATAACCAACCTGATAAGTAATTTACCTGAGCTTTTTTTTGCTTGGGATTGCAATGTATGAACAACATCATCAAAATTAGCAGTCTCTGAATGATAGGTAATAACTGCTGTGAGTAGAGGTCTTGCTAAAATGCACCAGTAATGTTGCAAGCAGTCATCTAACAATAACTTAACCTTTTTTCTTTCAATACTCATTAAAAATACCAGATCAATAACAACAGAAGCAGAGCACCTTTGGTCTTTTATGCAAACCAGACAACATAAAAAATGTCTTTCCTCATTTACCATAAAAACACATCACTTGTGCATAAAGTTATAACGGTGTTTGCAACTATTCAGTACCTTTTCTCTCTCATAAGATTACAAAAAAGTCATGCCAGCTGAAAAACTGCAGATTATTTTCTTCTACTGTGATATAAAAAAAATCAGCTACAAAACATTAAGTCTTCTGGAGAGGGTTTTTCTCAACAGCCAAAGCAAAAGAGAACTGCTTCAAGCCACATTTATTTTTCTGCTTCTCACCACTGAAATGGACGAAAAAAAAAAATCAATAAAAAACCCACCCCACTTCACTCTCTTCACTTTCACTGAAGAGAGATTTCAGTGCCACTTGAGGGTTTTTTTTTGGAAAAAAAAATCAATAAAAATTAAAACTCCAATAATACACTTCGGAACATTCTACATGCACTTGAAAAAGTAGGAAAACAGACTCCAAAACTGCTTTGAAACAGGGAAAGAAGGGACTTCAGATTGGACTTCCAAAGCCAGTGGTTTGTAAGAAATTTGATTATGTATCTATCTCTTTTAATCTTGTATGTTTATTTTGTGCCACTTTGCATAAATAATTAAGCATTCATGAGTACAAAAGAGAAATGAGAGGGGTCTGTGAGGATAGTCACCTGAGAGTCTGGAAACCTGCTTTCAATTTCCATTCCAAGTTATATTTGTCTGGTTTACACAGTGGAGCAACAGTGCTAGGATGAAGGGCAAAGATGCTGTTTCCTAAATACCCAGTATCTTTTTTCAGGGTTCAGAGTAAGCAGGTTCTCACATGGAGGAGAGAATTGACTGAGATTGCTGGGATTCTTTTAGTGGTTGTCAGTGGTGATTGCAGATCCCCTTCCCTTTTAGCTAGCACATCAGCACATCTCATTTCTTGCTGTCCAAGCTGTTCCACAAATACAACCTAGATTCACAGTTATGTTTGGAAATGGCATATTTTGGAAGGGCATTATTTTATATATTTAAACATATAGACATGCAGATAGGTAGTTTTTCACCCTAATTTTCAACAAACGTTTTTAAGACAGACAAACATATGTTTCTGAGGTTAGCTGGTCTATATGCCATACTCAGCACAGGGTAACCATTTGCCATTTTATAAGCCATATAGTAGACTTGGCAAGTTATGAACAGCCATATGTGCAGAGACTTACTTTCAAACTGCTGACGCACTGTGAACTGCAAAAGCACCAGTAAAAAACCCCTAGAATTTCTCAATACAGGTCTCTAAAACACACACATAGTTTAAAATAAATTGACTGAACATTTAAACCTGCTTAATTTTGGAATCAATTCCACGTTTGAAATAATCTACAAGTTGAAGCAGCTGAAGCATAAAATGTGTTTGAAACAGAACAAGTTTAAATATTGAATCAATTTTGACATAAATGTGTTTGCATATTAAGGCATTAAAAATGAATCCAGTTTAAATATTAAGCTGATGAGAGAAAGAGCTGTGCTAGGGAAGAAAGATTAAGGATGACCACTAAAATTACAACATACTCAAATATTAGAAAATCCTGGAGTTTGTTATTTAATCTTAGTGAAACAGCTATAGCTAAAGGAAAAAGAAAAATCCTGTAAGCATCAGTATGTAAAAGAGTTAGTAAGGCATTTGAGAGCACAGAATGGTGATGGATGAAGAGTTTCTTGCTCAGATTTTTCTCAGTGTTTATCTGATTTCAAGGGCCATCTTACAAAATCCTCTTCCACTCATAGCTCTACTCTTTTTTTTTCTTCCCTCCTCCCCCCACCTTTATCTTTCCTTAGGAGTGAAGAAAGGGCCCACAGACCTCAGCCTTCCACCCTGTAATGCCATTGCATTCACAAGCCATAATGTTTTGAAAATAGCTAGCTGTAATTGACTGGCACTCAAACCAAGCTTTTCTTTGCATAATCAAACATGCCACATAACCCTCTCCACGGTCTGCTGCAGTCTGAAGGGGAATTGCCTTGCCCCTTCCACCCCTCTTTCCAAGTAGAGAATAAACTGCAGGTCATAGGACGATCTTGGTCATCCCCTGCCTGTACCCATGCATGCAGGATACAGGCTGGGGCATACAAGGAGGGGGAGGAAAGGGGAAAAGGCACAACG
>NW_009930778.1:52854-57124 GCF_000696875.1 Nestor notabilis
AGAAAAGGTGGAGGAAAAATGTGCTCCAAAAAAAAAAAAAAAAAAAAAAAAAATATCACATGCTGCCATAAGCAATTTCCTTAGGTTAGGAAGTCATACTAAATTAGGGCCCTCTGCCTTCGATCCATCCAGCTGCAAGAGGCTGGTGAGCCTGGCATGAGGTAAAACATGTTAGGCTCCTCAGTTTAATGCTGCTGCTGCTGGGAACAGCAGCAGGTTCAGTAACTCAGCCTATATTTTTCACCTGAATTCAGATGACTGAGTATTGCCAGATTTCATGCTATTTAGTCAATTACTCACTTGGGTCACTCATCCTCTGTTGGGAAAGCTGCACTCGCCTTGCTCTGTGTGTTGCTCTGAAAGTCCATGTAGCTGGAGACACCCCTTGCCCTTGCGAAGCATTCAGCTGCATGTGATTGTGAGCCACCGATGCTTCCCAGTGACAACTTGTTTGCACCTGAAGCCTAAATCTTCCTTCACAACCGTTCCAACAAGCTGACTGTGTTAAGGTTCACCAACCAGTTTACATTTTGCTTCCAGTATTAATTCTACAGCCAGAGGGAGATGATTATTGTTTAACCATTTTGCCTGTGAAATTGTCCTCCTCTCAACGTCACTACCTGGCCCTGTTCCTGCTGCAGAGAAGAGCAGGGCTTAAACAGCATGGGTGCTCCAGGTGAGGAGTATGCTAAACAGGCAGCAACACAGTCTCTGGGTAAAGAACCTGTAATCACTAGCCAATAGCACTAAACCATCACTGTTTTGGTACTCACAACCAAAATTACAGAACAATCAGTCTCTTGAGACCTGGTTGTCATTTCTGCTAGGCTTCACAGCCCTGACATTTGCTAACTTCAGAAGCAAAGCCCGTACAACACCTCAAGATTTCTCCTTGCCACTTGCAACACAAGAAGGTGGCACTTTTGTAAGAACTAATGAAACCTGTGTCTGAAGACTTGCACATCTGGAATGCTCTGGTCTGTATTCACCAAAATAACTGCAAATACTAACAGTTAATGGGTTAAATCGTTGCTTAAGGAGAATATCAAACATTTAGACCTCTGGAATGGAGCCTGCTTGCTGTTGGAATTTCAAAGAGGATGGCAGTTTTAGCCCTTTGTACTCTGTGAGGAAATCTCAAACAAGCTATTTTTTACCAGAATTTTATTTTAATAATAGAAAAGTTTATGCATGACAAGAACCATTGTCTGACTTTATGAATTTGAAGACCATTAAGCTGTGGTTATCAAAAGATAATGTTAAAGAAGTGCCGCCTGTAGTTGTGCAGTGCACATTAAAAATGTAATCTGCAGAGAAAAGCAAACACTTATGTTTAATGGTAGGAGGTACAGAATCAGCCTCCTGTCCCACAGCCATGGAATTCCTCACTGTAAAAGCAAGGCACATGGATGCTATCACACACATCTGTATTTTTTATATCTGCCTGCACCATTAACAAAATTCAGACCAAATCTGAATATACAGTATCTCCCACTCCTCCCTTCTTTTCTTACACAGGTTCTCCTCTTGCTTGTGGGGATGGCAGACAGTTTTACTATGTAACATGTTGCATGTCCCTTGAACACGCTGACTGGAGTTTACTCACTCAGTTTTATTGGTTTCAGGGTAACAACTTAGACAAACATGAAGGAGTGTGAACAGGAATGCAATAATTTTATCAACTGCTTGTTAGTCTTTTTTGTTTAAACGACTAGTGATCCATGAAAATGGATGATCCATGAAGCTGCTTCCAAAGTCTTATGGATGCATTTGCATCACTTGACACGATAGCTCACTGAAATGCTTCACGGCTCTCATGCACGGGAGCACAGGGAGTCTGGTGGGCAGTGAGGCAATTGCACCTATTTTGCACAGCACACAGCAGATGTGAACGCTTTGCACATGCTGAAGAAAACTCCTCCAGTGTACTCTCTTGCTTCCTTCTGAGACGAAGGCCCTTCTGAACCACATGTCAGTGGACTGTATCTCTCCATATGCTTTTGTGAGAGAAGTCCCTCACAGAGCTCATCTTGGTAATGTAAAGCAAAATCCTTTATTCTTTCAAGTCGGGGGGCAGTTTATCGTTAACTTTATTTGGGGTAAAATCTAACACAGATTTTTTCTCAGCCCTAGCTGTGGTGACTGGCTGAGCTGGACACCTTCCCAGCAGCTCTAGAGCACACGACAGCCTCCCATTGCATGGATTTTATTTAATTTCCTTTATTCATTTGTTGTCAAACTTTCCTTCATCCTTTATCATACATGAAGCATTTTCTGTATAAAAGGACCAAAGGAACTTGATCCTGCTTCTTCCTATCTCAGCCTGAATAGGTTAAATTGCCATGGTTACGTCTCCTGTGCTGCTAGACCTTGAAATACATCTCTATTTCACTTCAGCTTTCCAAGCTGAAAGCTGAGCTCTAGACAAATTTAGGAAGACTTTTCATCAGGATATTAGCTCCCCTCCCAGAAGTCCCCTTTTGGGTTTTTTCATGCCTCCAGCTTCCTTCTGTGCCTGCTTAAACCAACAGTTGCAGCAAACCTCCAAATCAACAGCCTTGTCAGGATGAATAATCTAAAATTAATGTGCACTTGTCGACACGCATTACTGTTCCTGACAGAGATGCGTTGCCTACGCTGGCTACAAACCGACAGTCGTTCAGAAGAAGTTTGCTCACTGCAGTCCAAGGGCTGATGGAGAGCTGGGATAAGGCTGGGAGTCGGATTTCAGATGATAAGTACAATGGTTCCTGACACATGAGACTCTCAATGAATTCACCAAAGACGAGGCTGCTTACTTTTTTCCTGCTGTTTGCTTTATTCTCACTGGTGATGGTTATCACATTTATACAGCACCCCCTTGAGAAATTATCTAGATAGGTTTTGAACATCTTGTTCTTACCACCCTCAATTTCAAGTTGTGGAGCAGAAGCGTGAATAATCCAGCACACCACTGATACATTACAAACACACACTTTAACTCTTTGCTTTCACCTGGCACTCTCACTTCCACCTTGGGATTTTTCCTATCCTCAGCTCTTGCAAGCCTTTCTCATCAACCAAATGTGCTGTTCTGCAGTATTGTGAGCAAACTACAGAGAGAGATGGGGGCTTAGGAGCCCGAGAAATGCAGTTCATGAGAGCAGTATAGGGTTACAGCTGTTAGCACTGTGCTTGCTGAAGTAATGAAATCAACTTGGAATGAAAATAACAGAATAAAATACTGATCTGATTTTTTCTTTTTTTTTTTCTTTTTTTTTTTTTTTACACAGCACAGTAATCAGCATTCAGCATATTGCTGCAATTTTAAAGTTACCTGTTATAGAATTCATGAGTTCTTCTTCATGAATACCAAAGGACTCGGTCTTTTGCAATTTAATAGGTAACAGAGTCACTTTAAATAAACTGTCACTAAGCTTTCATATGTCAACACAGTTATACAAAAATTGAGAGACGTTTTTATTTTTGGTTTTGCTTAAACTTTGTCACTCCTTACCCTCTCTGCTCAGCCACAGCTTGGGCCAGACTCCTCCATCTCCAAATCATTCTGTTCTGGATTACTCGGTGGTAGCAGGGTGGCACCTTGCACAAGGGTGCCCTCATGGGGAGACCCACAGTGCTTCTAGAAACTCAGAGGCAAGTGGTGTCTCCTGGCAGGGGGATGTATTCAGGGAGAGAACACATGCACTGCCCATACCAAAGGCAGCTGCAGCCTGGCTGCTTCATTCCCTTCGAGTAAAAGACAGTCCTGAGTGCCCAGGCCATCCCATCAGCACCCTGCCTCACACAAATTTGGGCTCATCTCACACTCCTTAAGGCACAGGTGATTCCTGGGGCTCTGAGTGCTTCAGCCCTCATCTCCACACCTTATGCTGGCTCCCAGCCAGCTCTTGTCCCCTGTCATGGCCACCATGGGAAGGAAAACAGCCTTTTTCTCCTGTGTTGATATGCACCACGGAGGCGACACAACTGCTGATATTTTAATGTCTAACTTTGTTTTGCTTGGGGCACTGGGGCTTTAGCCCTGGGAAATACTAACCAACCACCCTGATCTGGCTGGATGAATCCTCAGCTGGGAAAAGCCTGTCCCCAGGAAAGGCAGCTCTCCTTTCCTGATGCCACCGCTGAAAAGAGGTGGCAGGCTGCTGTCCGGTCCCCACCCTGCCACTGGCAGTCTGGAAGCACATCTCTCCAGGCAGCAGATTGGGGGTGGCTCCTTGGGAAAGTGCAGCCTGCGTGTGGGGACAGATGTGGCTGAAGGACAAAGGGA
>NW_009930778.1:57346-65875 GCF_000696875.1 Nestor notabilis
TCCACTTTCCTAAGAGAAAATTACCTAGAATTTGCTAAGCTGCACAAAGAGCTTAGTTGGCAGCTTTCAGCATATTTGGAAAAACATTTCCTTGGCAGAAAAGTATGCCGGTTTGTAACTCTGGGATGATATTGTCATAATACGTCATACGGCTCAAACTAGCATCCTAGAAGATTAAACTTAAAAGAGTTGCTAACGGTGTTTTCTCACCAGGGACTTTAGAAATACATGTCCCTGGCTGGTGCTGAAGAACAAATGCCTTAGCAGCCCTTGGCTAATTCTTCGTGGACCATCTCTTCATCCTTTACTGACTGCAAACAAAGCAGAGGTCTGGTTGTGAAACATGCCTTTATTTCTTGCTCTTGCTTTTGGAGTACTGTCTAGGTGGGGAGGAGCATGCTGACTTTGCTAGGAGAGTTTTAGGGGCTGGAGGGAGGAGAGATCATGTTTGAGGAAATGGGAGCAAGAAATTAAACCACAGGAATTAACTCCCAGTATAAAGTGGAGTTTCATGGCTAGGCACGCTTAATTCTGTTGTAAATATTCCTACAAAAGTGCTAGGAAGTTGAAAGGTACCTGCATTTTAATAGTAAATATGGCCAATACAAGCACTTGGAAGAACTTTCATCTTTAAGATTTTAGCAGAGGGATGACACACAGGGAACAAGAGTCAGGGAACCCTGTTTATGCAAAAAGGGAAAAGAGTCAATTTAAAACCAGGTGGAGTTTGAATGCTGGCCTTAGGGGGCTTCTGAGCCTCCAAATCATTGTCTCCAGCACCCAGTTAATACTCATTGCTCTGGAGACAAGCTCTGGGCAGCTGTAGGCTCAGATGTTGTCTTGTGCTCTCTGTTCACTGTCCTGCAGGTCTTGGGAGCGTGCTAAAGGGGGTGAAAAAAACAAAAGTGGTCCCTGACAAACATTTCCACAGAGAGCATCAAGCTTTTAATGGCACACATCTCACCATGTAGTGTCGGTTTTGCACACCTTTCCACAGGGGCCAGGTGAGCAAGCTGCCTTTTTTTTCTCTTTTTTGTCCCTTTCACAAGGATGTCTGAAGACAGGCTGCTGGGACGCATTGTCAGCATGCTGACTCCCTGCTGCTTATTAGAGTACAGGTTACATCTCATCAGGTTGTGCTATGGCACGTGTCTATGAAGACAACATGAGGTGAGGTCATGCCACAGAAGTTAACAATGCAGAAAGACATTTTCTTGATTCGCAGCGAGACATCAACTTATACATCTGAGTAGTGGATTAAGGGCTTCCAGCAGTGAGGTGGGGAGGAGTAAGAGAACAAGCTGCCAACTGGTAAATATCTACACTAATTTTGCAAATGCAGGTATTTCATGTCCTTCCTAATCTAATCGTGAATGCAAACTGGATTACTGCATCTGACATGACAAGAATAAAACAGCAGCAACAGACTCTTGAAATTAGCAGAATGTGATTGCTGGAAGAATTACATGGCCGATACAAGTCATTCTTGTAATAAAGGGCACTCCTAAAAGGGAAAAAAAGAAAGCAGGAAAGACAGACAAAAAAAAGCAGAAGTAATCAGCCTCTTCCCCTAAATAAGAGGCACAGTTAAGAAGCTAACTCTTCTTGGACCATTCTCCCTTCTGATACTCACCAGAGCATGAGTGAGACCATCTATGATCACCTGATAGGAAAATATAGGGAAGGATGTGACAAATACCAAGGGCAGTGGTAGCACATTCACAGGGATTGGAAAAGGTGGGCCAGTGGAGATGCCTGGAGGTTCAGGGGGAAAATCTGTGAAAGAGCAGAGGGTAAGCAGAAGAGCTATGACCAGATGCACCTACTCACAGACGTACTAAAAGGTGTCTTGCCTGCCTTTCCAGTGTCCTCAGCTTTGGGCAGCCTTTTAAATTACTACAAAGTAACTGTAATGAGAAAGCACTCAAAACTGGACTTATTTCTGATATCACATACTATACAGAAGCGCAGAACAGTAGAGCCTTGCTCTGAAATCTGCTTCTTTTCTGTGTCATTTTCAGGTTATTATTAACAGAGCCCTTACAACTAGCAAAGCTACACTGTTTCTCCATGGTCTTATCTTTTATATGTAGCTTGGCTGATGTTGTCTCCAAACAACCTAAATCTTGTGTCTGGAAGAAAAGAAGTTACATCTCACCCTAAGCTGCGGACTGTTTCCTGGCTGCTGCACGTGTAAAAGATCATGAAAGAGCAAAAACATGCTAAAAGAATGGTCGGGAAAAGAAAAGTTCTAAATCAGAAGTATTAAAAAACAAGCAGGTCAAAGAAAGCTGAAGTAATAATACAAAAATAATAATTCCTTTTACAGGTGTCTTCTATATAGAACTGGGCAGAAAGCCAAAATGAATTTTGCAACAGCAAGGAGGAACAGATCCCACAGAGACAGAATGGGAGAAAGGACTGTCTCTGCAGGAGTCCTGAGAAGAAAAACAAACCATTAACACTATCAAAAAGACCAAAATAAAGTGAAGAATTAAAGGAGCAGAAGTTATTTTTCATACGCATTGGAGTTAATGGGTCTTATAATCCCTTTTCCCCTCTCTCCCACCCAAACAAGGAAACTTTTTCTTTACTGATAAATGAGCATGGCTAGGATGGAGACGCTGCTTTCTGGGAGATTTGTGCAGTACCAAATTTTCCTAAAGAAAAGCCAGCCTCGCTCCCTGTGGCAGGTGGACTGCCTACGAGCCCTTCCACAAGGAAGCTGGGACCAGCTACAATAGGATGGCAAAAGAAAATGGTAGAACACTGAGCATAGCCTGTGGAGGTGAAGAACAGAGAGCAACAGTGATGAAGAACTTCAGAATAGGGAGCAGACAGTGGCAAACACTGTGAAATCACCATCCCCAATCTGCACTGCGCCCCTGAGTGTGTGGAAAACCCACCTTCAGGGAGTGAAGTATTAAAGAAAGCGTTAAAAATAGAAACTAGTCAGGCCTGAAGCAAAGAAAAAAGAAAAAGGCATAGTCAAACAAGAGGAGATGCGAAAGATCAAGCTTCCAGCCAGAAATGAACAAGCTTAAAGCTGCTGAAGAAAAAAAAAATAAGGTAGGAAACAGTAAAGCATGAAATGTAATAGAAGAGATCCAAGTGACCACGGAGGCAGGCTAATCTCTGTTCATTTTAGGTGGTCTTCTGCAATGAAGTTTACCATGAGGGCCAGCAGGACACTTCAGTGTTAAGAACTCTTTCTGACATTAAAAAGTAAAGGCATTTTGAGAGGCAAGGCAAAGTGTTGATGCTGGTTGTCTCACTAGACCCAGAGGTTTTGGTCATGTCCTATGTTATCCCTAAGGATTTACAAGGATTGTCTTTGCCTCTCCACACCAGACCGCAACAGCACTGAGGCAGAGCAGGTATTCTCATGATTAGGTACTATGAGGGGTAATTTGCCTTGGCTGCTTACTTCTGGTTCTCTCTTCACTGGCAATTGCTAAAGTAACTACATTTTTAGGTTGGCTGCAGCAAGCCTCCAGTTACAAACTTCTCATCCTAATATGTCACTGGCATTAATAATGTCTTTGCCTACTGCTGTGATGGGGAAAGATTATACTTTGAGGCATTTTTTTTCTCAGAAATAAAGCCTTAACCCATTTCATTTCAGTCACACAATTGATTCTTAAATCTCCCTCCTCTGATGCCTTCTATCAAACTGATGCATTGCTTTGGGGAGATGTAAGGGAAGCCAGAGATGACCTTTTAGCCCCCCATTTTTCCAACAAGAGAGGTCTGACTTAACTAACGAGAGGACTGAAAGAACTAAAGCACAAGGAAATAAACCAACAACAACCACGAATGTAAAGCAACCTGGATTTAGCTCAGTTTAATGAGAACAAAACTTGTCCTTAAGCTTTCAAGGTATTGCAAAGGCTCAAACAACTCTTCCCTAGATTTTTACAGACATTAACGGAGCTAAAATTTTGCCCTACTTAGAAATTTTAGAGGTAAGAGACAGGAGGCTGCTTGAGCTGTAATAGAACTTCAATTCCTGGAAATCAAATGCTGGTTTTGTTGGTATTCAAATAATACCCAAAGGCAGTGTCTTATTTAAATCCTAGGAGACCAGAAAAGCAACAACAAAATGGCTTTGCCAACATATGAAGAAAATACTTCAAATCCGTGCTTGCTTCCCCAGAACTGGTCTGAAGAACTTACTGAACACTCTCCAGAGAAAATCTTCCCAAATGGTGCCACTGTGGCATTTTGCAAAGCAGTATTGCCTGATGATGCCAGATGGAAGCATTACAAGGGGAGGATGTAGCTCAGGTTGGGGCTGCCTAATAGTGTTGGCTGTAATTCAAATGCAAGAATCGTCCAGCTAACTCACTTGTTCCAATTAAAGGTCAAGGCCTTACATGGCACTGCCCACAATGATATGTATATCACACAGTCACCAGGGGAGGACGGTCAGCTCACATAACAGTCCTTGAAGAAACCCTGGTGCAGAAGAAGCTCCTCTGTTAAAACTTAAAGGACACTGAGGAACACCCGACTGATTAGACAAACCAAGTTAATAGAACTGATTTAAAACATTCTTAATTGTATTATTCCTGGCTAATTATTTTTTCCAGTAGGAAAGAGAATAAACAAAAAGTCGACCAGCCAGAACTAATGAAGAAATATTTCATGGTAACTGTTTGCATTAATAATAATATGGAGTGTTATGATCAATCAGAAGGGTACAAACACAGCGAGTTAATTGCAGGTTGCTGATTACACATTCTGAGACTCGGACTAATGCACTAAGTGGACACAGAGCCAAATTTAAATATGAAGTAGCATTACTGATTACCCTGAAGTTTTCAGCGGCTTACCACAGATCCAAATCTAACCCAAGGTCTTCTTTTTCTACTTGGTTTGCCCAGTTTGGGCAGGTAATTAGACCCCATTCTTTGACTGTAGTGCCTAAACGGCAAAGCTTTGTTTGCCAGCACATTGTGAGCCTCTGCCCACTGAAGCAAGGGCCACTGACTCCAAAAAGTTAATGACTTGGTCCTGTATTTTCTGAAGAAGGAATTCAGCTGTTCATTTGAAGGTCAAAGCAAGTTCCTAAACAGAAGGAAAGCGATGCTCACTAAAAAAGAAAGTTTAAGGTGAGAAGTCTGAAAATTTTTCTGTTGGTTTGGGATTATGGGTACTATGTGGGTTGCTTATGGATACTATTGGATCATTTCTAGGACACAGAAGCAATTGTTATTTAAATAAGCATTAAATCCAAGTCAGAGACTTGGGTTTCATCTCTTGGCCAATCAACTAATTACTACAAGGTTTAGAAAGAATTTCCTTTTCTCTTTCTCCTGCACCTCCTCCACGGTATTTCATAATTGAATGAACCCATTGGAGAGGTTTTGCTTTCCTGTTTACTATTTTGATGATTTTTGGAAGAGGCATAATAGACTATACGGTTGTTCAAGTTTTGGCAATGCACAAATTTCATTACAAAAGCTCTTCCAGCAGCACCAATGTATAGCGCAACCCTAATCAGCACAGATTTTACTTGCAGGTAAGCATTAATTATATTGTTATCCAAGAGCTATTAATAATTTTTTTAATAATACTGTATTACCCTCTTAACTGCATAACAGGGTAATTAAACCTCCTAAATAACTGTAATAAAATGAACAGTTCAATGCATGTTCATTTCTAGGCAGATGTCTTTGTACTTGAGATGATCATCTGCTTCAGAGTGGATTATAGCAGGTACTTAGGTACTTTCTGAAAGTTAAGCAGGTACTTAACTGCTGTCCTGCAGTGGGATGGACTTCAGCGCCATTAAATTCACCAAGGCAGAAACGTGCATCTTTTCTTAAGCGTGTCCTTAAATGAATAGAGACAGTGCCAGAGGATGGTGTGCTGCTGAAAAACAGGGTCAGGCTTATGTCTCAGTGTTACTGAATAGGAAAGAGGTATATCACATTCATTATTAAACTGGCCGGTCCTGAATTCACTCCATTGTACAACAAAAAAGAAGAATATTCATTTACAGTTTAGGCAGGGTTTTTGCTGCCTTGCTGATGTCTCTTTGCTCTCTCGTCCTCTGGGAATATAATCCCTTTCAGTGACTGCACCATTTCAAGCATGGTCTCATACAGAAATGACAGAATTTTGCCATCCCTCTGCCTGTGACAGAGCCACCATATCAATGTGAAGGACAGTGCAGGCTCGGGAACTTGGCAATTCTAGATAAATGTGTGTTACATGAAGAGAATGACTCTCCAGTGCCTGTGGAGCAGGGTCTGCATAGGCACGCTGCCCACGGGAGGTGTAGCCTCCCTACAAATGCAGTCCAGTACATCAGATTTACAGCCCATGTCCCACTTATCTGCAAGCAAACAGCAGTCAGTTTCTGGATGCGCAGCAGCCCAGGGTGCTGAGCATCTTACTGCCACAAAAATACAGAAAATACCAGTCCCTCAAAAGGTTTGCATGTCTGAGATCTGGGATTGGATCATCTATACAGGTCTGCATAATACAGGATCATCTCTAGTATCAAGCACAATGCTAGCACCAGCTGATGGATCTCTAGGGCCTTTTCAAAGCCAGGGCCCTTGGAGCTCACACATTCATGGTCTGCTCCTTAAGACAGGGCTCTCTATCTATGCCTGTCCATCCAGGCTGCCCATTATTAGTTTGAAACCTGTTGGCTTATTTCAGTTTCAGTTATTTCAGCCAGTTTCAGCTGGCTTAATTCAGAGCTGACAGCACCAGAAATCATTAAGGCCCTACACAAATTGCAACAAAGAGAAGAAAGACCCAAATGAGTGTCCCACAGAGAGAAAACCTGTAACAAATTTTACCCAGTTAATTGTGGTTTTAGGCTTCGCCTCTGATGGGCAGTCTGTGGATATGGCTGGCCAGCTAGCAGATGGTTGGCTTGGACCTTGTCATGGAGGTCTTGCCTTGGGGCCTTGAAAGAGTCTGGAGTGTTATGCAAACACTCATGGGGCATGGGGAAGCAAACTTGAGATGTTGTTGGGGTGGCTTAGACTAGAGGAGACATAACAGAGGCAATAAGGCTACTCAAGGGGAGAGACAAGCATCTATGGGTGTAGAAAACAATCTTATAGGACTCCAGGCTTTTTTAATTGCACTGCTCCTGGAGCAACTTGTTAGATTTCATGATACCAACTGTTTCTCTGCTTACTTCTCACTTAGAAGTTAAAAGAAACACATCCCCGATGAGCTCTCACATCTCACTATGGGATAGACCTCAGCATCTAAGAGTCAGGAATTTATTTTACTTTTGCAGTCCTTAGTCATTTCATTCAGTATTCTTGTAAGCCTGATCTCTACTGCATAAATGTTCCATGGTAATTTGTCACCATTACCTATTGCTTTACTAATGTTACTTAGGTAGGTTATTATAATCTCAGCAAAAATATTTTAGTATTTCCTTTACAGCTTTGTTCAAAGTAGTCTAACCAGAATAAGATTAATAAAACATCTGTATTTCAGTATAGTTCAAAGTAGCCTAGCAAGATCCATGCATACCCATTAATTCTGCTGTTACAAGCAGGTGTATAAAGGCTGATTTTAGCTGTCGGGACAAGTAGCCACACCTATTTTTCTTGAAAATCTGCCTGTAATGTAGGGGGTTCAGGTCAGACCCCAAATCAAATATTTTGGTCTTACTTTACAATGTATTTCACTAGGCAAAAGTACCAACACTTGAAGTATATCAAAAGAGTAATCTTTTGCTTTAAAGATCCTACACTGTTCTACTTTCCTATATAACTTCCCATTTTCTTCTTCTGCACTGCTCCAGTTTCTCTGCTAGCCTGTGTGACTGCACATGCTCTGGTCCTTCACAGCTGTCTTCATGGCCTGTACAAGAAATGCCTTCCTAAGATATCCTCTGGTTTACAGTCAGAAAACTCCTGAAGGCTCCCTTCCAATTGCTCATTGGCATTTGATGGTGCTGAGGTTAATCGGCAAATAACAGTAATCTGTTTATTCTCAGGTGCCTACCTTCAAGAGAAAAGCCATTATGTTATCAAGAATTACAATACCAATATTACAATAGCATTAACATGAACTATAGCTGCCTTAACTCTTCTTTATCTGGTACACCTTGCCTCAACATAGTATCTATTCGGATTCTCAAGTCACAGGAACTTCAACCTCGCTTTTTCATTTTTTCTTCCAGCACTCACAAAAGTCTAAATGTTATCTGAATTTAGTAACAACAGCAATATACGAAAACTGGAATAAGTTTGTGTCCTCTGCAGCAATTCAAAAGTTATTTTAAATTGATCCATAGTGCTTATTAAGAACAGTTCCTATGTTTTATTAAAAAAAAATACTATAACACAATATTATTTTAATAGCACTCTACATAAAACTTAATGCCAGTAATGTAAAAAAAATGTGGAGAAAAATATACTACATTTGTCTACTCTATATAAAGATACAGAGCTTTTGGGAAAAAGAATGTACCACATACATTCTGTAACATAAGAACCTGACAAGAAGATCTGTGACTATTTGTTAGCCAGGTTAATGGCAGGG
>NW_009930779.1:0-1769 GCF_000696875.1 Nestor notabilis
GGTCCTTATGGGGCTCTGTGGGGCGTCTGGATGCGCCGGGGCTGCTCCTGTGCGTCTTATGGGGTCTCCGTGGGGCCCTATGGGTGCCTATAGAGTCCTTACGGGTGCCTATAGGGTCCCTATGGGTGCCTATAGGGTCCTTAGGGGTGCCTATGGAGTCCTTAGGGGTGCCTATAGGGTCCTTAAGGGTGCCTATAGGGTCCTTATGGGTGTCTATAGGGTCCCTATGTGTGTTCGTAAGTGTCTATAGGGTGTCTGTAAATTTCATATGGGTGCGTGTAAGTATCTATAGAGTATCTGTAAGTGTCTATAGAGTGTCTATAAGTGTTTGTAGGGTGTCTATAGAGTCTGTAGAGGTGCCTGTAGGCTTCATATGGGTATCTATAGGTCTCTATAGGGTCCGTGTGGTTGTCTATAGGGTCCTTATGGGTGTCTCTAGAGTCCCTTTGGGCATCCATAGGTGTCCATAGGGTGTCTATAGGGTCCTTGTGGGTGCCTATAGGGTCCCTATGGGTGTCCGTAAGTCTCTATAGGGTGTCTGTGGGGCTCCTATGGGTGTTTGTAGGTCTCATAGGGTCTTTATGGGTGTCTGTAGGGCCTCTATGGATGTCCATAGGGTGCCTATAGAGTCCTTGTGAGTGTCTATAGCGTCCCTATGGGTATCTGGAGGTCTTCATAGGGTGTCTATAGAGTCCCTATGGATGCCTATAGGTGTCTGTAGCATGTCTGTAGGATACTTGTGGGTTTCTATAGGGTCGTTACGGGTACTTATAGGTTTCTGGAAAGTGTCTATAGATCTGTGTAGAGTTCTTATGAGAGTGTATGGGGTCCATATGGGTGCGTATAGGTCTCTATAGGGTGTCCATAGGTCTCTGTGGGTGTCTATATGTCTCTATAAGATCGCTATGGGTGTCGAGATGTTTTTATAGGGTGTCTATAGGGTTCCTATGGGTGCTTATAGGTCTCATAGTATCTGTATAGGTGTCTATAGGGTCCCTCTGGGTGTCCGTAGGTCTCCATAGGGTGTCTATGGGTCTGTATAGGGTTCCTATGAGTTTCTATAGGGTCTCTGTGGACGTCTAGAGATTTCCATAGGGTGTCTATAGGGTTCGTGGAGGCATCTATGGGGCTCTTATGGGTATTTATAGGTTTCTATAAAGTGTCTATAGATTTCTGTAGGGTTCATGTGGCTGTGTATAAGTCTCTATAGGGTATCTATGGGTCCATGTGGGTGTCTATAGGTCTCTATAGGGTTCCTATGGGTGTTCACAGGTCTCTGTAGGGTGTCTATAGGGTCCCTGTGGGAGTCTGCAGGTCTCTATAGGGTCTGTATGGGTGCCTATGGGGTCCCTTTGGGTGCCCATAAGTGTCCATAGGGTGCCTATAGGTTTCTGTAGTGTCTACAGGGGTGTCTATAGGATCACTATGGGTGTCTGCAGGTCTCCATAGGGTGTTTGTAGGTCTGTATAAGGTCCCTATGGGTGTCTATAGGGTCTTTATAGGTTTGTATAGGGTTGTTATGCGTGTTTATAGGTCTCCATAGGGTGTTTATAGGGTCCCTATGGGTGTCTATAGGCGTCCACAGGGTCTCTATAGGGTCCCTATGGGTGTCTATAGGTCTCTATAGGGTCCCTGTGGGTGTCTATAGATTCCTGTGGGTGCCCATAGGGTCCGTATGGGTGTCTATAGGGTCCCTGGGGGTATCTATAGGTCTCCATAGGGTCCCTGTGGGTGTCTGTAGGGTCCCTGTGGGTATCCATAGGTCTCCA
>NW_009930780.1:0-2171 GCF_000696875.1 Nestor notabilis
GACCTGCCCTTCACGAGCCCATGCTGACTGCACCTGATCCCCCTGTTTTCCTATTTGTGCTGTGTGATCTGTCTTAGGATCATCTGCTCCATGACCTTCCCTGGCACCAAGTTCAGGCTGACAGTCCTGGAGGTGCCCTCCTCACCTTAGCAAGACATGTAGCTGATGCCCATCAGTATGACTTCTGAGGTACAGAAGACAAGCAAGTTGTGGTGCCCAACCCGGGCGTGGAGGATCTCATCCATCCTTATATGTGCCCCCTGAGAATGTGTCTGGGTCCCCAGAGTGCCAGTGAAGAGCCACTGCTGGCTGCATTACCTTAATGCACCATGGATGCTCCAAAGCATCGCCATGCTGGAGGAGAGGAGACCTGCAGACCTGCCTGTACGTCCGTGTCCTGAGCCCTGAGCACCTTGAGGCTGAGCTGTCCTTGTGGGAGGACCAGGCAGCGGGTGACTGTGCTGGTGGGACACAGGGCTCAGCAACCCTGGTTCCCCCTTCCTGAGCCCCCACTGGCTGCTAGGACCCAGCAGCTGCCCGTGGGACTGCCACAGTGCAGGCAGTGCCGGGAGTGACAGCTGGTGCCATCCGCAGCTGGCGGGATGCAGGCAAACAGCATGACGAGCGGGTGACAGTGTGGGAAGGGAGAGTGTGGCCTCGCACAGAGCCGGTGGCCCTGTCGCTGTGGGAGCAGTGCCCTGAGACCCCGGGCAAGGAGGAGACATCACCCACCTCCCCAGGAGCAGAGGTGAGCTGAGTCCCCTCCCTAGCCCCAGGGTGCACCTTGAACGGAGCAAGGAGCAGGGATGGGGCAGGTGGGTTTGTGCTGTCCCTCCTCGAGGTGTGCTGGTGCGGTTGGGGCAGGGAGATGCGGCACCAGCCTGCCACGGGTGCATGCAGGTCCTGGCAGTGCCATCCGTGGCCAGGTTGGGACAGCCCAGATGCCAGTCCAGGGGTAAGCTGGGTGCCATGACCTCACCAGGCACCTCTCCCTGCTCCAGCATCTTGGAGGGGTTCAGGTTGTCTCTGGGTTTCTCTGGTTTTGGCTCTCCTTTACACCCTGCTCCTCTCCCCTAACAGGCAAAGAGAAGATAGTGGCTATGGTTGTGGTGGGGTTTCTCTCTAATGGATGCAAGAGAAGAACCCTTGCTGCCCAGGCACCGGAGCTGCTGGCTTAGCCCTCAGTGGGGATGGGAAGCCGAATGGGGCTGAACACCACAGACAGCCTGGAGCTGCTCCCTGTCCACGAGCAGTCCATTGCCCAGGAGGTGGTGGGCCTCTTCTGCATGGTCCTGCTCACGCTCACTGCCCTGGTGGCCAACACCGTGGTGATGGTCGTCATCCTCAAAACCCCACTTCTCAGAAAGTTCATCTTTGTTGGCCACCTCTGCATGGTTGACCTCCTCTCTGCCATTTTCCTCATGCCTGTGGGAATCATCTCCAGCTCCTCCTGCTTCAGCAGGGTGATCTACAGCATTGCTGAGTGCCAGGGCTTGATATTTCTGAATATCTGCTTCATCAGTGCCTCTATCCTCACCATTGCTGTCATCAGTGTGGAGCGGTACTACTACATTGTCCACCCCATGAGGTATGAGGTCAAGATGACCATCAGGCTGGCAGTGGCTGGAGTGATCGTCATTTGGGTCAAGTCTCTTCTCATCACAGTCTTGGCACTGGTGGGCTGGCCTGAAGGTAATGGAGCCACCAGCGCCAGCCGCTGCACAGTCTACTGGAGCCCTGGGGCCCACAAGAAGGCTTTCCTGATCATCTTCAGCATTGCCTGCTTTGTTCTGCCCACCATCATCATCTTTGCTGTCTATAGTGGTGTCTACCGTGTGGCCCGGATGGCATCCCAGCAGCATGTGCCCGTGCCTGCTCAGGCAATTGCACCAAGACACCGATCTGACTCCATCGCCAGCCAAGTGGCCATCATCACCACTAGGAACCTGCCACTGCCCAGACTGGCACCAGAACGCTTTTTGGGAAGCAACAAGGCCATCCTCACCTTGGTCCTCATTGTGGGACAGTTTTTGTGCTGCTGGCTACCCTTCTTTGCTTTCCACCTGCGCTCCTCTGTGGCCATTGGCACAGAGGCCGGTGGGCATGGAGAGATGGTGGTCACCTGGATTGCCTACTCCTCCTTTGCCATCAATCCCTTCTTCTATGGATTG
>NW_009930780.1:2183-3695 GCF_000696875.1 Nestor notabilis
TCTGGCGCAGCTGCTTCAACCGGCCCCTGGGCCAGGAACTCTGTCTTTCCATCTCGGAGGCTTCTGTCCAGGAAAACTTCTTGCAATTCCTCCAGAGAGCAACTTGTACACTGGAGACCCATGCCAACTGCATCAACCCCAGCCCCAGGAACAGGCTGGACCAGACCAAGGTGAGCTTCCCCATCCCAGGTCAAGTTCCTGAAGAGAGCAGCTGAGAAGCAGGAGGCCCTGTCCCATTGTGCTGGGCAGGAGGATGAGCAGGGAACCTGACAGGGACCCATCAGACCTGCTTTGACCCACCCTCTTGGATTTGGAGGGGTCCTTGTTCAGGTTGTGCTCTTCTCTGAGCTTATGGTGGAAAATGGTTTCTCCATTCAGGAGAAGGAAGATCTGGGGAAGTGTCATCTCCCTCCACAGGCTGGGATTGTCTCTGGCTCCACCAGCACATTCCAGTTGCATGGACCCTTCTCAAGACACAGGGTGCCAAGGGGCTCCTGTGCAGAGGCAGATGAGAGGGCACCTCCATCTCCATCACCCTGCTGGGGCCACTTGTGGCCAGCGGGGAAGAGCAGATGTCCCTTGTACCCTACCCAGGAGCAATGGCCCAGCTAACACCACTAACACCGGTAACACCCGCTGAGCCTGGACAGCTGTCGTGGAGCCCTTCTTGCACCAAGGCTGCTTAACCCAAAACTAACATCTGTGTGGAGGAGCTCCTGTCACCCATGGCACTTACCAGGGGGACTTACGTGGGGCTGGCTCTCGCCATGTCTGTGTTTGTCCTGGTGGCGTGGCAGCATGTGATGCCCATGGCCATGCCCTCCATGGGGAATGCTGGCCAGCTGGGGGTCTGTGCCAGTACGTTTATGGACACAGAAAAGCCCAGCCAGTGGTGCCATGTGCCAGACAAACTGGGCTGCTGGCCAGCGGTGGACAGGGTGGTCAGGGGGGCATGTGGGGTGCCCCTGGGCAGCGGCACCGGAATTGGACCAGGAGCTGCTCTCCCCCTCAAGTCTCATTGCTTCTGGGGACTCTCCCATAGGGTCCCCAGCACAAGAAAGGGGACTGGACCCTGTTGGGGGATGCTGGGGGGGGTACATCACTCCCAGTCCACTACAAAGGTCTCAGGTATGGTGCTGGCTGGAGATGCCCCTGCCTCAGTAGTAACTGGTGGACTGGAGGAGAACTGCCCCATGGGGCTCTGGGAAGACCTCCAGAGATGCTGGGGCTGAGGGCCAGCACCCCCTGGCCACAGGGACACCCCTCCAGTCACCACCCCGTGTGCCCAGGTGCGAGTTCTGCTCCTTCCGCCCCTTGTGTTGGGGGTGTCTCCACCCTGGGTGGGGGATGTTGTTGTTTGTTTTCTTGTAAATTTTATCTTTTTATTAAACCATTGATAAGTTACAAAGGAGGAAAAAATACAGACTTATATATACAGAATTTCCAACCCAGAAGGGACTGGCTCTGGATGGGGTTGCTGGAAGGCGATTGCCCTGGGGTGGCCCCCCCCCC
>NW_009930780.1:3915-6269 GCF_000696875.1 Nestor notabilis
GGAGGGGAACACAGTGCTGCTGGGATGGGCAGCAGGCAGCAGAGCAGCCCTTTCCTCAGTGGCCATGTGCCAGGAAGACCCTTCCCCGGGGTGGGGGGCAAAGGGGTCCATCCCGGGCATGGGATGCCTGGCAGGGGCTGAGGACAGGGTGGGCATCAGAGGGTGTCCCTAGCACCGGGTGGCACCCCAGGCCCCCTCACCCACCCGCCAGCAGGGCTCCGTAGGGTGAGAACTTCTGCCGGTCAGCTTTCTTGGTGCCGTTGGCCACCGACATCTTGGTCGTATAGGTGGAGGTGCCGCCGTTGGGACCTGCCACAGAGGACGGGGAGAGCGCCAGGAAGGACACCGGCTTCAGACCGATGAAGTTGGAGAGGGAGATGGTGTAGGGGGTGCCCAGCAGGGCCGGGGGGGCCGGAGCAACGGCAGGAAGTGCTGCACCAGAGCCCGGGGTGAGGGGCTGGTTGAAGCCCACGCCGAGGTCCATGGAGCCAGGGCCTGGCGGCACCTGGGAGGTAGATTTGGCCGTCTCTAAGCTGGAGAAGCAAAGGTGTTGATGGGGTGGTGAGGACCACAGCAACAGAGTGGGTCCTCACCCCAACCTGCCCATTGTAGGGTGCAGGGACTGCACGCCCCGTCCCTTCTGGCACAGGTCTTCATCCTGGGCATCCTGCTGGGGAGAGCTAAAAGGCTGGGGCTCAAACCCTGTGGGTCTAGGGTCCTGCACCCAACATCTCAGGACCTCAAAGCACTGCCCAACCTCATCCTTCCTGAGGATGCTGGGGTGGGGGTGTCCCCCCAAAGCTGCACTGGGGTGCTGGGGACATGCACCTAGGTTGTGATGACGCCATCACTTGTGATGAAGTGCAACCTACCAGGTTGTGATGAGGTACTGAGCCAGGGTGATGCTGACGGGGGACCCTGTGATGGTGATGTGCCGCTCACTGGAGCCCTCAGTCTGGTTCCCGATCTTGATGTGGGCACCTGACATCTGCCGGATCTCGCTGATCTTGCTGCCATGCCGGCCAATGATGCAGCCAATGAGCTGGAGAGGCAAGGACTGGGGTGAGCAGGGAGCAGCTGGAGGGGCCATGCCAACCAGGGAGCTCCCAGGGGCTCACTGGCCACTCTCTATGTCTGGGAGGACTGGGGAAACTGAGGCAGGCACCTGGAGGGCAGGGTGCTGCTTTCCTCGGGCAGACCCTGCTTTTTGATCTCACTCAATCCCCCCCTGGCTGGCTGACACATCCCAAGGCTATTCCTTGGTGTTGGCCAAGCCCTTTCCCCCTTCACATGCCTCAGTTTCCCAGTTTCCCTTCCAGCTGCTTCTGCCCCTGAAGCCTCTCCTGAGCTCTGACAGGCAAGGCTTGTGTGGGCCCCTGCAAAGTGGCTGGGGGGGGGGGCACATGGATGGGGACAAGCTGTGGTCCCCCTCACCATCCCGGGACACACACATACATCATTGGGTATGAGGAACTCCTGGGAGCTGCTCTGGGAGCTGGTGTCCAGGCCTGGAGAAAGAGATGGGGATGTTAGTGGGTCTCCAGCAGCTCTATGCCCCCACCCCAAGCCCTGTGCAGGGACAGTCAATGTCCCTAGGGACAAACTTGAAGGATCCCTGGGGAAAGGAATAACTTGGTGCTGGTGCTCCCCCACGGCAGGGTTGGGGGTCCCTGGTGGCTGCAGGAACCCCAGGAAATCAAGGACAGGGTCATTCAGGGAGGAGGTAGCCATGCTGGGGGGCTGGAACCAGAGAGGGTGCAGAGGATGGGGAACCCTTCATCAGGGCTAGGTGGCTGGGTGGATCAGGAGGGGCACTCCATACCCTGGAGGGGCACAAGAGATGCTCACCTGGCACCATGGGGGGTGTGTGGCCCAGGGAGGCAAAGGGAAGCGAGTGCCCTGAGAGCTGCTGCAGCTTTGTCACCTGCGGAAAGCAGGAGGAAGAAGAAGGAGGTGTTATTCCCTGTTCACTCCTGGGGCCGGATGCTGGCACCTAGCACCTCCCAGGGCAGGCATCCCTGACAGGCACAGACACAGTGCCCATGGGATCAGGGATGTGCTGCCACAGGGACGGACTCACCTCTGTAGGAGAGACCCCACTGTACTGACCCTGCATGGGGAAGCCCTGGGGGGGGAAGGGAAGGGGCATCAGTGGGGGGCCAGGTGGTGACCCCTGCCTCAGGCCACACACTGGGTCAGGGATGCCACCCCAAGGCCACTGGAGTTGCCCCTGGCTGGCAGAAGCTGAGTGCCCTGGCAACCCTGTGCCTGGAGGGGGGTGCTGCAGCCCCTTACCTGGTTGGCAGAGAGCAGGATGGTGCCCAGGGAGAGACCAGGGTGGTAGGGGATGGTGG
>NW_009930780.1:6426-6699 GCF_000696875.1 Nestor notabilis
CTGAATGTCCCCATTGCCCCACGGGTCCCTCTGAACTCCCTCTGCTGCCCCCATGCTCCCAACAAGCTGGGCACAGCCCCCAGCACCACCGAGGCAGGGTGCTCTATGGACTTCTGTGCAGAGGGATGCCAGTGCCTGGGTCCAGGTGGACATGGGAAGCCCTGGGGAGGGGGGATCAGGCAACATGTGCCCCACCGGGGTGTGTTCGGTGGGTACCTCCAAGATGACAGTGCAGATCTGCCTCACGCACTGGATGATGGTGTCCGGCACCCC
>NW_009930780.1:6742-8613 GCF_000696875.1 Nestor notabilis
CTGCACCTGTGCCCCTGAGCTCTGGAGGGGGCAAAGGAAGATGCTGGGGTCCCTCAGCCATTCAACCCCCAGGGCTCAGCACCTTGCATCTCCCCTGTCCCTTCATGGGCCCCCAGGGAGCTTTGCAGGACCCGCAGGGTAATGCTCCACTCCCGCATCACCTCCCACAGCCCCTGTGCCAAGGGCTCTGTGCTCTGTGGGGGAAAAGGCGAGCCTGCACCCAGGGCACCCACAGCCTCACCTCCCGGATCTCTCGGATCTTGGCTCCTGCCTTGCCAATGAGCGAGCCACACTGGCTGGGTGGGGGGACCACGCGCAGGACTGCTGCTGCCCCATCACTCCCTGCTCCCAGGTCCTGCGAGGAAATGGGGATGCAGTCTTGGACCCCCAGGAGCCCACAGGTGTGGGGGCACCTGGTGGGAGTGTGGGGTCTGCCTACCTCCTCCAGCTTGAAGGCGATCATGGAGACGGCACGGAAGACAGCATCGGTAGAGCCGGTGATGGTGGTGATGCGCTCAGGACAGGACCCCTCCGAGATGGTGATGCGTGCACTGCTCTGGGGACGGTGTCACACCCTGTCAGGGATGGCATGAGCCCTGTGCTCCATGCTCCCCCCCACCCAAGGAAGGGCTCATTGCCTGTGGATCTGGGCTTTTCCCCTCCCACCTGAAGCCTTCCTGGGAATGAAGCTGTGTTTCCCCTGGGCCCACCCAGGACTGTGGGGGCCAGGGCTGGGCTAGTGGGAACCATCAGGTGCAGGCAGGACAGGCAGCAGGACCTGGCAGCCCCCCAGTATGCCCTTACCTGCTCTCGTATCCTCTTAACAGTCTCTCCTTTCTGCAGGGAGAGGAACAGGGTAGGTGGTCAGGTCCAGGGGAGCCCAGGGCTGGTGATGCCCTGGACCCCAAATCTTCCCTTGCCGATGATGCTGCCGATCTCCTGCAAAGGCAGAGACCAGGGTGGCCCCATCAGCAGGCAGTTCCCTGCCTGCCACATCCCTCCTCTGCCCTCAAGGACACAGGCAGGCCCCACCCCATGGCCACTGGGAGCCTGGTGACACTGGGCCATTGCAATGGCCTTTCCCCAGCTTAGGATGCGGGAAGAAACCCTTCTGGGAATGCAGGGGAAGAAACCAGGGTCTGGTGAGGACCTGGTGCTCCAGCATGGTCCCCCACCCTGGGTACTGCTGACACTCCAAGCAGAGCCAAGCCTCCCCACTGTTACCTTGCCATGCATGAGCATGCGGAGGGTCAGGGTGATGCTGAGCTCTGTCTCCTCAGGGCTGCCACCCAGGCTGCTGGCTCCATCAGGCGATGCCATGGTGGGAGGGCGAGCTGAGCCTGCGGGACACAGCGGTCTCCAGAAAGGGGAGAGGCCCCAGCTACCCCTCCTCTAAATCTGCAGCCTGAAAAGCACCCAAGGCTGGGAAGTGGGGAAACTGAGGCAGGGCAGTGCTGTGCCCTCCTCCAGCAGGGGAGGCTTGCACGGCCCCATGGTACCCCATTGGTACCCTGCACACCTTTTGGGAGCTCCGAAAAAGGGACTCACTACTGTATGTCTGCCTGAGCCTGTGGGCAGCTGCCTTCAACCTGGCCCACGCAGGGCCTGGGCTGGAGCTGGCACCGCACCTGCCTGAAGCTGGGAGCTGAATGGATAATGGGAGAGAAGGGGGATGCTGTGGGGTGGGGTGGGGTTCAATTTGCAGATGCTGGCTGGGGTGGTGGCACACAGGGCAGAGGGAGCAGAGGTATGCAAGCCTTCTTCTGCCTCCTCCTCCCTTCTCCATGCGCAAAGCCCCAGGGGAAACTGAGGCAACCTCCCTGATGAGGACCCCAAACCCAGCGCCCAAATGGTGTGATGCCAACACGTGA
>NW_009930781.1:0-270 GCF_000696875.1 Nestor notabilis
AGCCGAAGCCGCGGGGGATGCGGTTCCGGTACAAGTGTGAGGGGCGCTCGGCCGGGAGCATCCCCGGGGAGCACAGCTCGGAGAGCACCCGCACGCACCCCACCATCCGCGTGAGACACCGCTGCCGCCCCGCGCGCCAGTAGCGACCAGTAGAACCCAGTAGAGACCAGTATAGAGCAGTGCAGAGCACTAGAGACCAGTATAACCCAGTAGAGACCAGTATAGAGCAGTGCAGAGCACTAGAGACCAGTATAACCCGGTCGAGACCAG
>NW_009930781.1:711-1469 GCF_000696875.1 Nestor notabilis
ATAACTCAATACAGACTAGTATAGAGCAGTGCAGACCACTATAGACCAGCCCGGTATAGCCCACTGTAGGCCTGTACAGCTCAGTATAACCCAGTACAGCCCAGTATAACCCAATAGAGCCCAGTATAACCCAGTATCGCTCAGTATAAGCCAGTAGAACCCAATATAACCCTTTATAGCCTAGTATAAGCCACTGTAACCCAATATAACCCAGTATAACGTACTATAGCCCAGTATAACCCAATATAGTCCAGTGTAACCCAGTATAGCCTTGCACACACCAATATAACCAAGTATAGCCCAGTATGGCCCAGTATAACCCAATATAGCCCAGTATAGTTCGGTATAGCCAAGTATAATCTAGGACAGCCCAGCACACACCACTATAACCCAGTGCAGACCAGTACTGGGCAATGGGAAGTGGGATCCCCCCCTCCAGCCCTTCCCCAGCGCCCCCATCCCCAGGGCTCACAGCACCAATCCCCCCTCTCCCATCTCTTTAGCCCTCCCAGTCCAAACCAGTCCAAACCAGCCCAAACCAGTATAAACCAGCCCAAACCAGTATAAACCAGCCCAAACCAGTATAAACCAGCCCAAACCAGTGCGTTCTCCTCCCGCAGGTGAACAACTACCGGGGCCCGAGCCGGGTGCGGGTGTCGCTGGTGACGAAGGACCCCCCCCACCGCCCGCACCCCCACGAGCTGGGGGGCAAAGACTGTCACGATGGTTAATACCAGGCCGAGCTGCCCCCCGGACGC
>NW_009930781.1:1828-2080 GCF_000696875.1 Nestor notabilis
GTGGTTTATGCTGGTTTATACTGGGGAGCTGCTGGGAGCCTCTGGGGGATGCTGGGGTGTGCTCCTGTAGGTCCCAGGGCGGTTCCTGGGGGCTCCAGTCCAGGCCATACTGGTCCATTCCACTCCATACTGGTCTGAACTGGTCCATACTGGTCTGTACTAGTCTGTACCAGTCCATACTGGTTCATATGGGTTGATACTGGTTTGTACTGGTCTGTATCGGACCATTCCATGTTGGACCATACTGGTCCA
>NW_009930782.1:0-12046 GCF_000696875.1 Nestor notabilis
GGTCTCTGGAATGGTTCCTATGAAGTGTGAGAGGAGGGTGGGCAGCACCAAGGGCTTTGGGAACAGCTGGGCCACTTCCGGGCTTGGCTGCCGCTCCGTGGGCCTGTGAGCGCAGAGGGCAGCACCCTGCGGGCAGCTCACAGCTCAGTGAACCTCGCTTCAGGCCATGCGGGGTTTTAGTAAAATCATACCGAATAGAAAAACATCCTTTAATGCAGTAAAGGTTGCAGTTACTTAAAAAAAGCCCCAACAAACCAACACAGAAGGAGTTTAAGAGGTGTGCACTTTTCTTTAGAAATGAATGTGATCAACATTCTGAATGTCATCTGATGTAAGCACCAGGACAGCAAACATGAAATGGTAGACTGTGCAGGGAGAGAAAGATTTAGTATGAGCAGAGAAAGCCAATCTTGGTCTGATGAGTACTGGAGGTAAAGAGTAAAAAAACTTACATAAATTCATGTCATAAATAGGTTGTCCTTGAATATCAGCTGTTAAACATTCTCATTGAAAAGCCATATGATAGAGAGGAGTGCAGTTGCTTGTGCTGTGAGGGTGATTGTTACACCATCCACAAAGTACAGTCTTTCTAGAGTAGAGCTACAGAAAATAATTTTAAGTAGAGCTTCTTGTCCCACAATTCTTTTTTTTTCTTTTTTCCTTTTAGGAAATAAATCACCATGTCGTCTGCACTGTTACCTAAGCCACAAATGCGGCGCCTTCTGGCCAGGCGGATGAAGTTTCACCTATTTGGGGCATTTTTGGTATCTTTGGGATGTGCAGCTATATATAAGGTGAGCTCTGTAGTCATTCAGTTATAAACGGGACTCTTTAGAGTGCTTTAAGAATTCATAATATTTTTTGTTGAGATTTGGTTAAGCTGTTCATCAGAAAGCTTTAGTAACATATTTTTGTAAGCACGTTTCCAGAACATAAATAAATCCTCTAATCTTCATTTGAAGAAATAATGTGACTAACCTGATGCTTTAAGCTGTGTGATCAAGATCATGCAATTCATGACAGTCTCCTTGTCCTAGACTACTCATAATCATGCACATTAACTCTAGATAGTCTGTGTCTCTGTCACAGTATTCAAGCATTGAGAGTGTTGTCAGATTCTTATTTCTAGACTGACTTCAGAAAACTTGCTCAAAAGCAATTTGGAAAACCCATCCTTGATACTGAGGCTCTCAGTGTGGGGAAAGCTGGTGTGGTCATTTTACCCTTTCTTTTGAAGTATCGTGGAAATGGAGCATTACATTTCAAAAAACCCAAACCCATCCACTTACAGATTGCTTTTCATGGTCCTTAAGAAACTTCTGGTAAAGGTAGCAGTGGTAGTTGTTCTTGTGTGCCTTTACCAAATGATTCTTGGATCTCATACACAAAGCAAGCAGCACAGTTAGAGTTACTGTGGAAGAACTGGATCTTGGTTTGGTCGTTGAACTCGTGCTATTTGCAGCATTTGAGTACTCAGGAAGCTATTGATAAAAGTGATTTCAGGTTGTTTGTCACAAAAATATCCCAATCTACCTACACTTCTGAGAGATCAGCAAACATCTCAGAAATAAGTTTGCACAGTTCAAGTTCAACATCTACTTAAGACCTCTGTTAAGAGGTAGGCAAGCTTGGTTTTGGGCAGACTTACTGTATTTATTTTTTTAATAGTTAATAAAACATAGAAGGTTTTATACCTTCTCTGTCACTCCCACATTAATACAGTAATAAGGCAGCAGACCATATTTAGAATGAGTAGGATGGATCTCAGTAGTGATTTATTTCCTTACATGTTAGATAATGTTGGACAAATCCACCTTGGACTTCCCTTCACATGTTTGGGGGCTTTTGGAGCATATCTGTGTGCTTCAGGTGAATGAGTATGCAAGGAGTCAAGATTGTGTCTTTCTGTGTTGGTGAGCTGTATGAGTGGCTTGGAGGTCTTGTAAAATTTTACCAGACTTCGGTAGTTGACCTACAGTGTAGCTCAAGTGTTCAGGACACCTTTTTATCTGGAGTTAGAGTTCTGCAGCTGCCCACAGGCATAAAACTTGCCATAATGGCATGTTTTACATACAAAAATATTAACAGGGAGGGCAATGGACACATGAGTGTCAGTATAGGTGGAGTGTTCCTGGATCTTAAAAGTATAATGTGCTATCTTGTAACGGACTTCCTTTTTAAGGTTTTACTTCAGATAGTTGTTTTCCTGACCAGTGGTCAGGTAGACTAAGCTGTGGATTTAAACAGAAACAAAGTGCTATTTTGCTAATTTGAGATGAAGGCTTTTAGGACTGATATCCACTGGTACAAATCATAGTGCCAGTAGAAAAAAAATCCTGGTTGTAAAGGTTGGCAAGGTTTAATTTTCTGTGTGTCACTTTCCAGTTTGGAGTTGCTGAGCCCAGAAAACGAGCTTATGCAGAGTTCTACAGAAACTATGATCCCATGAAGGACTTTGAAGCCATGAGAAGAGCCGGTGTGTTTGAGTCTGCACCACCCAAATGATGGCATCCTGCATTTACAGGTAGTAAGCTACTCTGCATTCGGGCAAGAGTAAATTAGGTTCAGTGATACAGGAGACTTGCAGAGAGTGATGCCAGGCCTTTCACTCCTCACGCAGCCATGGAGAGGAGAATTGCCTGATACCACTGTTACGCTGCTGTTGTCACACCTTGAACTGCTTAGCTTTAGGCTATTTACATCTACTACTTAGGTACTTGTGGTAGCACAGTGAGTGAGATGGAGAGGCTGTTTCTCTATCATAGCATGCATCTTAATGTAAGGAGCAGAGGCAGCTTCCACACATCCTTTTGTCTTTCGAAGTTGGTGATGGGGGAAGATAACTAGTCCTGAGAGGAAATATGTTTATATACACACACACATATATAAAAATTGCAATAGCATACTGCTCTGTGTACTAATATTCAGATTTTTGCCATCCTGAATTAAGCTTGAATAGAGCTTTGTTCATGATACTGTTTTCCTAGCACTTAGTGCTGACTTTGTTTGAAGACTATCAAACTTTGTCCTCCCTGTCTTCATAACACCAGGAAAAAAAGTCCTGATTTCAACCTTGTAGTTATTAATAACCACACTCACTAAACTGCACAAGCTCATGGTGTGACAACTCAATAAAGAATTCCTCCCCCTTTCTTGATCCAAATTTCTTACTTTGAGTTCTCTGCTTCTCCTAAAATTACTTCTAACTAATCTAGGATGATAGCTTTTTCATTCTTTTGGAATGTTTTCATATTGTGATCATTACGTGATAATCTGTGTCTCTAATTATCTCGGCCAGCTGGATTTTCTCAGCCTGTTTGCATAAAGCAGCAAGATTGAATAAACGATTTGTACTCGACACTATTAATATCAAATTCTGTTGTGTGACAAGCTAAAACTATCTGATTTCTGTACAACACCATTACATTAAAAAAGCAGAGCTCTAAGAAGTTTAAAAGTTAAAAAAAGAAAAAACCTCCATGACAGTCCCTTTGGTTTGGGATTTTGGTTTGTTTTTTTTTTTTTGTGAGATGGGGAAACTTCTGTTCTTTAGCTGTGACTGCAACAAAGATAAATAATGAAATGCTGCATTTACCTGGTTTTGTTTTTGTTAATTCTGCCTCTGGTTTGGTCCCATTGCTAATATATAGGCACTTCTGAACTAGACACTGGAATTGCATTCTTTAGTCAGGTGGCCTTCATCAGGGTGTTCTGAAAGGCCATCTGGTGGTAAAATCATTTGAAACAAACACTGTCAACAAGGATGCATGTTGAATATTAAATTGGAATCATGAGCAGGACTTTTTCAGTGCAAATAGAGCTTTGCTCTCTATTAGCTGATGTTTGCAGCTTAAAAAAAATTGCACACTGTGAGCACCTGTTAAAATTAAATGTTTCCTAAACATTTCTTCCATTCCTTAATTACGCCAGCTCAAAAGAAAATGTGAAAGACAAGGCATTATACGGGATTTTGTTTGAATTTTTGATGTTTCTTATTCCTTAGCCTTTTCATGTCGTAACTGGTACTTTTCACTCCTTTACAGTAGAAAGAGTTTTGGGGTTTTTTATACATGCACATGAATACTTAAGTAGAAGGGGAAAGCAGTGCCAGTGTTTCAAATGTTCTGGAAAGACTGTGAAAAGGACAAGTACACAGAACAAATGGAGGACATTTTTATTTGTCCCAGTAGCTTAAATCTTGGCTATGGAGGTTGGATTTGATGCTTTTTTGCTATAGTTACCTAAAGAGTATACTGGTCATGCATGCTTTACATCTCCCATTTTACTGGAATATATTCTGTATGTGGCAGTAAATACAGTGGTTTAACCTCATTGAATACTGACTCTGGAATCAGCACTTAGCCCCAAAACTGAGGAAAGGGAGGGGAGTTCCTTAGCTAAGATGGCATGCTGCATTGAGTTTGTTCCTGCTGGGCATGCAGGCAACTTGGTACCTATGGGTGAATTGGCATGGACTTTGTGTGGGGATACTGATAATGAGTGTAAGTATAAATCTGAGGAGTATCCTACCTCTAAAGCATGCTCAGTAATAGAAGAAAGGGGCAAGCGAAGAGTTTGGTGCTAACCCCCACTTGCATGACTTGTCATGGAGCACAGCTGGTCTTGGGTTGTGTTCAATGTAATGTGGAGAAGCAATTTGAATTTGGTTTTCTTCCTTCCTTGGTAGGTTGCCTACACCACTTGTTTCCTTTCTGGCTTCTATCTGAAAGCTGCATTCCTTTCTCTTTCAGGCCCTTAGCAAGATTGATTCAGTTATCAGTGCAGCATGTATAGTGGATCTGATGTGCTGTGCAGTATTGTTCCAGCTCTTGATTTGTTCCATGTTTCACTTCTGTTTGCCACATGAAGGGTGTGTGAATCTTAACCCATCAGGAAATAACAGGGGGAATTCCTTTAGACAAAACCACCACATAAACATTTCTCTCTTGCTTTGCATTCATACATGCTGATAATGTTTACTCAGAGCATGAAGTTTGTCCAACTTAACTTAGTGTTTTTTTTTTATCTTGCAGGTCCCCCGTCAGTCTAAGGAAATGTGATGACTGAACCTTATTTGTTCACTGAATTGTAAAGTGTAGTGCACTTCAGTGCATGGCACGCTCTAATATAACTCAAATAAAATACATCACAGTGGCATTAGTTGTCTTCATTAATGTTGAAATGCTTAACTGCTCAGATGCTGGGAGGAGTGGTGGAAAGTCTTCATAAATTGCTCAAGGTGATTAAGTCTTGTTTCCTTCTCCCCAGGAGCTGTTTACCCCTCTGATTTGGCCAAATTCCATGTTTTATAACAAAGCGTATCCCAAAGCAGGTACAGCTCGTTTGTCCCAGCTGCTGGTGGGAATGTGCAAGAGGGTAGTTGTTACAGGAAGGGAGAGGCTGGATTTGTGGAAGGGGCTGGCCTCTGGCTACACAGGGTGAACTCACCTTGAGATGAAAGTCTTTGGAGAGGAATTCTGGAAGAATACTGGCCAATCTTCCTATCAATCTCCTTCTATTGTCATCACTGTGTTGCCGTTGTTGCAGCAGCCAACTGCTACATCAATACTTAAAAACTGCAAATGCCCACTCTTACACATGGTATGTTACTCTGATGGGAAAATGACTAACCTGCAGGTATTCGATGTACAGGGAAGGGGATAGAGAAAAGAAACACTTCTTTTAGGGTATTATGGTAATGAGTACCTTTGTGTGCTGCTTCTAGACATGTATTGTTTCATTTTTAAGTGTAGTTTTGATCTCTGCTACATTCTGTAGTCCAAGACCTGATGCTCTGTGTTCTGCCATGATACCTGTCACGTGGAACATGCTTTGTGCATTGCCTGTTGCTGAGGTTGATGATGGATGGTACTGGGACTGTAGCTCTTGATTGCTGAGTGTGAGTTCTGGGAGAGGAGTTGGAGCTGATGGTGTGATGGGAGGGAAGGCTTTGTACAGAGCAGCATGACAAATTAGGCCATCTGTGTTGTATTTGAAGGTCTTCAGTTCAAATCCTGTTTGGAGTAACTCATTATTTTAAATGGATCATTAACTACTTAACACTTAATAGGTATCAGTGAGCAACATTTGGACTAATGAAAGCACGTAGGTAATGTATTTGATCCAGAGAACTATTACAGAGCAATGTGGGATTTTTAAACTCTCCATACAGGCAGTGCTTCCTTTAAGCAAAGAAAGAATTTGACATTAGCTGTGCAGGGGAAACCATCTTGTAATCAAAATACCCCTGCTCCTATAAATGTAAACCAGAGCTTAACAATAGCAAATGATACCCATTTATCTTCCCAATGTACAGTATAAACATTGCATGCCATTAAGTACCGACTAGCATTTTCTCAGGCTTGTCTGCAGGTTTAAATAGCCGGGGGTCTTCAGTCATACTGACAGCCTCTGAGGCAAAGCAACTTGCTACTGCCAGGTGTGCCGGCTAGCAGTCCTGCCTTCCCTTGCAGGTCTAGCCTCTCTGCTCTTCCCAGTTGCTGTGAATTAATTTAAAGTCTAAGTTTCTTCTAAACTGTTACAGCCAACAGCACTTATTGTTGTAGTCTGTGTTCCTGCAGTTACCAGCACGTGCTGATTTAAAGAAATGAGAGTTTTGTGACTGATGGTGGCTTTTTGACCCTACAGCAGAGGTGTCTCTAGCTAAATCTGGTCAACCATGACAAGGACAGGTGAGCTTCAACTTTTATGTCTGTGCTTTGAGAGGCTGCAGGGTAGAACTGTTGCTTTCTGTGTGTAAGGTTTCATTACGCATGTAAAACAAGTGCTTTCTTTCAGCAGGCAAAGCTAAAAACTAAAAAGACACATTTGAAGTTGTGAGCTCTCCAGGTCTAAAGAGCATTATGAGAGCAGGCATGTTGTAAAAGTACACATTGGAGTGCTTTAGCTGCCAAGTACAGGCAGCTGCTCTTTGGACAACTTTGTTTTCATAGTTCTCACAGCCCGTATGTGAAAGAGGCTCATTTATATGCCATCTCCACATGTTTCCATACATGTGGTCGGAAGGGGGAGAAGGAACCTGCCTAACGCAGTAAAGATGCTAGCTTAATTCACAGAGTGTAATTCACAGAGTGTAATTTAAGCAAGTGTTTATTCCAGGAGAATATAATGCAGGAAAAACACAAATGTATCTTAAACAATGGCTTCAGTCTGCAGTCTACCAACTTTTAAAAGTTAAACTGCTGCCTTCCCTCATTTTTTTACAGGTGTGTTTGCATTCTCTTGGCTGGCCTGTGTACTACATAAATAATGAACAGATTCAACTAATTCACATGGTGACTACAGTGCTGTTTTGATTCAGTCACAAAAGCAGAAAACTTTTCAGCACTCTTTTTTTTTGGCAAGCTAATCATCAGGTTTTACTTACTATGTATTCTTGGGATTTATTGCATTTTTTAGGACACGATGGAAGTCCAGTGACCATTGGAATCTAATGGGGTCTACATGAAGCTTGCTTGTCTGTCCTGTCCTTGTTCTACACAATGACCTGTTCATTCCCTGTAACCAAATGACCAAATAGCTCACAAAACCAGTAGTATAGGAATAGCTTTATTATCTCTAAACAATCTCATTATATTACAATTTGTCCACCAATATGCAAAATTAGAAGTATTAAACTATTTCCATAAAATATTCAGGAACTAAGCATGTGCGTGTATATACATATACATTTTTTAAACAGTGTTATTTCAACAATGACTATTAAATCACTGTATGAAATGTTGATAATGGATGGGCTTATTTCACAGTCAGAAAAGGGCAATGCAGATCCCAGGCGTCTGTATTTTCGGTACACAAGAGACATGGCTTTTACAAATACCCTTTAACAAAACAGAACTCATGAAAAAAACATTGCAGTTAGTTACTACATTCTTATTCACTGTGCATTTGGTCATATCAAGTATGCATAGAAGTTATTAACTATAAAGCATATGCATCTGCTTCAAATGATGATCAGATTTTATTCCAGTTCTTGTCTCCAATTCTGGCCATGTTCAGGAATCCCCATACAAAAATTCATGTCCATAAGTACATAGAAAAGAGGAGAAAAGTAAGACACATAGTTGAAAACCAAGTAAGCTTTTGGGTTTTAAAACTGCCATAATCAGATTTGGTTTATAAAGTAATCAAACTGTGCCCAGAGTCATTTCTTGTCTACTACAAGCTGTAAAACATCTGAAAAATAAGACACTTAGAAAGCTCTTTCATCTTGATGTGTTTAACATATATTTATAAGTGTATTGTGATGGCATCATGAGCTGTTAATGTAACTGGCGCCTGTGGGTCCCTACTTTTCAATCAACTTGAAAAAAAAAAATCTCACTTTGCTTAGCACACATTTGAAGGGTCATGTTTTTAAATATCCCTGGTTTTATCTGTTCAATGATGATAACATAAAATGACTCACGGTTCAGATGTAATAGGCGCTGATCAGAAGTAAGTGAGACCCAGCAAGGCTATATTTAGCACCTGCACATCTATGTTAAATTGAACTTGTAGGGTTTTAGTAGATTTTAAGGAGACTGAGCTCTGTTTCTTAAATTTTTGAACTGCATGTTACTGGCTTCTAGCTAACAACCAGACAATGCACGATGTCCTATATACATTGAAAGTCCTTCTGAAAATTTGATAGTGGATAAAATAAAGTTTCTGTATACAGAGAGTTTTGAAAAGAAATTCATGTTGTAGTTCATGTTTTGTTCTCCAAACCACACAAAGGCACTAGTTTACATTAAGTCCTGCAAAACTTCAGTCAAATAAAGGAAGCCATTTTAAGGTTAAAGTGGTGCTAAACCCCAGCTGTCACTAGTAACTTAAACCAGCCACACCGGGTTTTTCAGATTTAGTGGGGGAAAATGTTTTACCTCAGGACGTACGTGTTGGGGCAGGGGGTGCATGCTGGGGGGGAAAGGCTCAGCCTTGAGCAAGTTTTTACAGCTGAGTTATGAACGTGGTTTATAACAGAAACTGGCAGACCCTAAAATATGATATAAAGAATATTGATACACATTTTGTGTGTGTGGCAAAACTGCACGCAATTTTGCCTTGTTCTCTGATTTTTGGCTATTGAAAGGAAAAAGGATTTTGATTGAGCTACAGTCCAAGGCTGTTCCTTTTCCCTTTATTCGTCTGCTATAACACTTTCCTTCCAGCACTAGTATTTTGGCTAAGGAGCAGGAATTAGAAAAAGCTATTGGGCTTTGTTATCATCTCCTACCTCCTCAAAAATTGTATGCAACTCTACTTGGTGTAGGTTACTGCAGAGAAAGCATTATTTTCAAAACGGTAAGACATTGCTATACTCACCACAAATTATTATTAATTAAATCCTTTCCTCAAGGCTTTATTTTTCACCATGGTGAATTTGCTAATGAATACTTGGGCAAAATTTGGATCAACTACATATTGGTATGTTTTCATTGTAGTTGGAAGGTGTTCAGTAGCCATGGTCTGCAATGATGGCACTGTTGAGGTGCTGGGAGTGAGGTGGTACGATGTCTTTGTGATGTACTCCACAAGGCGGTTGTATTGTTGTTCTGATAGTCTCTCTCTAGCTCCATCTGCCTGAAATCAGATATAATATTAAATAGTAATATATAGATAATGTAAAATAGTTACCGAGTTATTGACAGTAGCTGAATGTGGTACTAAAAGCAGTAACTTCCACATAACTTTCTGTGGTTAAAAATCTTCATCCCTGGGATCTTTCTTATAACGGTCACATGGATATTTTAATCAAGTGGTTTCCTGTAGTCTAGTGCTTAGAGGATTAGTCCTCTCCTTTCCTTTACTGTTTTGGACACTTTGAGAAGCTCCAATGCTGCCATAGAAAATTTAAGCACTATCTTTTGACAATTTCAGGGATGGACACCTTGGTCAAGAGTAGATCTTTGTAACAGATCAAGTGTTTTAGACAGGAAAAGCATCTGAACCCCTCCTAGAAAGATGTCGGTAGCTCTCAGCAGTGCTTATCAGATAGCAATTCTAATTAGCAAAAACATTTTCTCACATAGTCCAATTAAAGACAGCCCATAGCTATATCTGGGCAGTTAAGTCTTTAACTTGATTTAAAGTAAAGACTAGAAGCTACCTTCCAGATGAACATTCTATGATGGGATATATCCGTCTGCTTCTGGTAATCAAAAAAGCCACACTGGGTCAGAGAACCCAGGAAATCACATTTTTTTAAACAAAAAGGTTTTACTAAAGATGGTTTGGGGGGTGTCATTTCTGGAGAAGAAATCAAGGTGTCTGTGCAAACTGCCTTTTCCACCACCATGAATTGGTAGGACTCCTGTGAAGAAATCCCTACTTGCAGACTGAGATACATAGAGGTTCAAGGCTCTAGCAAGAGGGATGCAAATAAGCTACCTCTAGTGGGAAAAATACAGGAAAACAAATACTGTCAACAGAAAGGTGGCTTCTACCATATATACTGCAGATAAAGTATTAGATGGAAAGCCACCGGCAAACCTGGCTTTGGAAGATAGATCTGCTGTGCTCTTTTTTGAAGAAGAAATCGCAGATGACTATGACCAGCTTGAGAAGGGAAGGCATGCAGGCAGGCGCCAAGCTAGTCACACAGTTTCAAATAAATGTATTTCAGAAATGCCACCATGGATGCTACAGAGGTATCACTAACAAAGTCATCCAGAATAGAAGTCACTTCCCAAATATGAAAATGAGCAAAAAGGCAGAAACTATCCTAGGGCAAGGCTTTGATGCTTCCTCATTGACACTTGGGACAACTGCTGACCAGTTTCATTTCTGGAGGGTTTAAAATGCCCTTCTTTGTCAGATGTCATGGTAAGGATTCAAAGACAGCTATCTTCTGACCGTCTTTCAGGGAGTTTTACACATGCCTCACTAGATGTGGTGGCATTTTCAAACAGTACTGTTGGATTCAATTTAACATCCATGATCAATATCTTGTCACATCTCTGGACTGCAAGGCTCATGTTAAACAAACCACTGCTTATTTGAAGAAAGAATTAATATGATTGATTGATATATAGTGACAGATGTCACATTCTAATCAAAACAGGCCCCTCTGGTTTTTTTTACTGTGTCTTTGGAGATGATACATTTGCTGCTCAGCAAGTGAAAACACTTCTGTTTTCCATCATCACCACAAAATGCTAAAGGAAGCAGGCTCATGAACAAGCTCAGAAGCTCAAGGTTGGAGCCCATACCTAGAAACAGCGGAAATGATGAAATGGGCAGAGAAGAGTGTGGTTTCCATGAATGACCTTAAAGGGAGGGAATCATAGAATCATAGGATGGTTTGGGTTGGAAAGGACCTTAAGATCATCTAGTTCCAACCCCCCTGCCATGAGCAGGGACACCACACACTAAACTGTGTCGCCCAAGGCTCTGTCCAGCCTGGCCTTGAACACCTCCAGGGTTGGAGCATTCACAACTTCCTTGGGCAACCCATTCCAGTGCCTCACCACCCTCACTGTGAAGAACAGTGAAGAATAGTGTCTGAGCCACACAGAATCATGGAATATTTAGGGTTGGAAAGGACCTTAAGATCATTTAGTTCCAACCCCCCTGCTATGGGCAGGGACACCTCACTCTAGACCATGTCACCCAAGACTCTGTCCAACCTGGTGGAGCATTTACCACTTCTTTGGGCAATGCATTCCAGTGCCTCACCACCCTCACAGTAAAGAACTTCCTTATATCCAACCTGAAGTTCCCTTGTCTAAGTTTGAACCCATTACCCCCTGTCCTATCACTACAATCACTGATGAAGAGTCTCTCTCCAGCATCCTTGTAGGCTCCCTTCATCTTCAGTCTGGTGGCACAGGAAAAGTATGTGAACAGTCAGTCTTCTACCAGTTGAAAGGAGAGAAATACACTGAAGTCCCACCTACATTAAGTAGATTTTAAGTTATAGGGTAAATCTTGCATGTAGGTGACTCCACAATTTTTCCTGATTTCTACTTCAGGAGACGTAAGCCCAGGGGAAGCTGGGTTACAGTCCGACCAAAAGACCCAAGTTATTAAAGGAGATGGAAAG